>NC_090443.1:922327250-922630145 GCF_031143425.1 Pleurodeles waltl | reverse complement strand
TTGGATGTGGTGTTTTCTTTTGTGCCAGTGATTGAGTTTCTGAACAAGTTAGCTAAGGAGCATAGTATAAAATTAGTTAGAGGGTTCTTTGAACCAACACTTACATTTGGAACAGCTTATGCACACTGCAATAATCTGACTTGCTTATTAACACCAGTAGAGAAAAGCTTCTTAGATCACACTGATGATAGACGCAAAGCATTAAAAGAAAGATTAGAAAAAGGGCTAGAGAAACGCACATATGCAAATGATTATGCTTACATTGCAATAAAGACACAAGGCATATTAGCTATAGATGCATTACATGTAGGAAGGCTTTGTATATATAGGCCGAAATCTGAACATGACACTTTATTTGTGGGAACGAGTGAATGCAGGCATGTGTTTTTGTTTCAGAGTAAATGGACATTCATGTTGAATGGACAGGAACCAGCGATCCCTGGGATCTATTATATCTGTGGACTTAATGCTTATTACCGTCTCCCTAAGGGATGGTACGGGACATGTTATTTGGGGATAGGTTTCCCGAAGATTTACCAGATTGATGACTTAAAACAAATACCTAAAGCGTCTGAATTACAACATGCTAGACAGAAACGAGAGACCGCGGCTGCTGTCGTTGGCGACATATTTGGAGCCATAATTCCTTCAGTAGGGGTTATCTTAAACTCCATAAAGATTCGAAGGTTGTCTACTATTGTGGTTAATATGCTGACAAATTTTACAGGGGCTATACTCCTGATGGATACTGAACTTGCTGCGGAAAGAGCTATGACTCTTCAAAATCGGCTTGCTTTAGACATTCTTTTAGCAAAGAGCGGCGGAGTCAGCAAGATGCTCAACGAGCGTCATTGTTGCTCGTATATACCGGATAGTAGTAAAAAGGATTAGAGGTTTGATTACTAACCTAACTAGATATAGTGCAGATTTGAAGGATTTGAAGGAACCTGGAGTGTGGAAGAAAGTGGGAAAAGGAATTGCCAGAGTAGGGAGCTGGTTTAGCTACATTTGGAATGGGGTTCTTGCCAACATATTAGAGGGTCTATTAATTGTTCTGGCCTGTTTATTTGGTTTATGGGGAGCATGCTAAATTAATGACAAAATTAGAAGAAATTGGACAAAGAGAAATAAGAAGAATGAGGAAAGTGAAAGGGAGAAAATGTTCAATGAAATTTGGAAAAGTTCACACAAGGGATAAGATGTTGAAATGCGCATTTTGCGCAAGGTGAAAAATGTAAGTGAAAGGTCGAAAAGGAAAGGTTTGTGTGATGACGAACGTCATCAGAAGAGGGACTGAGAGAGTGTAGGTTATATAATCTATATTAACATTAAATGTTTATGAATTAATGTGTGATAATGCCACATAGAAACCGAAGTAGTGAATTTTGCTTAAATGTGCACTTGAAAAGTGACCACAGGAAGTGGCCGCCAATGTATACGTGGACTAATAATGATGGCTAAAATGTTTATAAAATGTTATACTGAATAAGTTTTATACTAATTATAAATGATTGCATTATTGAATTTGTGCTGAAATCTTTGTAGGCCTTAAGTTAGCATGAGCCGAAGCTTACCGGCTTGGCTCTCATATTAAATGTGTTTTTCCTATCTTGCAGTGTGCTGACTCGCAAAAGGATATGACCCCTTGTTTTCTTCAAACGAGAAGCTGAATGTAACTATAGCAGATCCGTTCTCACGAATTCTTCATTACTTGTAGAATGATATTAGACAGAATGCAACAGTGTAGATTAATGTAATATACAAGGTCGTCCAAACTGGTAAAGACAACGGAGCTACTGACCAAAAGATGTGCAAAGAATTACAAAAGGATCAAATCATACCGGACGTGCTACCTCTGAAGACGTTAATCATGTGGACCAATGAAGTGTCTGTAAAATAATATGGGGTGAAAGATTAATGACCTAATCCATTTTCGAATAGGTTAAAGGTAGTGGGGTATAACCAATGTCCAATGAAATTTTAGGGGAATGTACAACAAAAAATGGATAAAAACCCATGATGCGGGGAGCCATTTAGGCGGGTTAGGGAGATGCTATTGATTTTATCCAGAAACTTTGTCACTCTGTGTGGTTACTTTTGCTGATTTTGCTTAGAACCATCCTCGTCCTTAGATTGCCCATTTTACACCTTACCTCCTTATGAGGGAAGTGCCCCTTTTACCCCGGAGCTGAGAGCTGACTGATGGCGGTTTGACTGATGTCCTGAAGACGAAGAATGAACCTGTGCATTGACCTAAACTTTGGAGGGTAATTATGACAATGCATTTGTGATTTGTCTGTTTGCTTTTCCTTTCTAGGTACCAACTGCTTACTTTTGACAGAGACCATAGTTAGATGTTTTCCAAATTGGTGTTCTAAATTGTTTTGCATGACGCCCAACATGCCAATGCCAATTTGCGGTTAGGACAGATGTTCACTAAACTGACGCAAATAGACAAACTACCGAATCTATGCTTTGTCGAACTGACACGTTATTGACACTCTGCTAAATTGATCTGTGTTCACGCCGTCTTATGTTTTGATGTTTGTGATTCTCGCCTTAATGATATCTTATCAAAGTTGCCATATTGTGACTGCTATTATGTTTCTTGGTCTTGAGATTAACACATCTGCTTTTAGAATTGTAACCAATAGGGACTACAACTCATAAAATTCTACTAAACTGGAGTGGTTATTCATGACTGCAAGGTCATGGTAGTGTTTTGAATTTATTAATGACTTTGACTAAAGTGAGATGTATTGTTGTGATAAGTATTAATGACATTATAGACGTATTGATTGACATATTGATTAACTATCTCGTTCTAAGATGTCTCTCAACTGGGTCAAAAGATTCATTGGCCTAAAACGAGTCCTGATGTGTAATAAATTATCATAAAGGGACGCTTAACAGTGCATTGCTTCATCACTGTGTTCGCTGTTCGGTATGGTTGAGATACATCAACCCAGGTGGGTTTTCTGACAAACAAGGAGCTGACATTGGAGACTCAAACATATTTCAAGCACTTTCACATATAGCTTGGTCATTGGTTGGTTAACTTTCCTAATCGTCTCAGATAAGATAATGGAAGGGTGTTAGGAATAGGGTTTCTAGTTTGGTATGGTATGCAGCTAAGCCAGGCAGCACCCACCACTCTAGTCAGAGCAAGTATGTTACACACCAAAGATAACCTGTGCTCAACCTCTGGTTGCTTGGCTCAGAACAGGGAGGCTTATCATCAGGGGCAATAAGTAAAGCATTTGTGCAACACATCATGACAAAATGAATACATCACATAAGAGACTCTGAACAGGATTATATGAAAATATGCTTCCTGTATTATAACAAGATCAAAATGACATGAATCATAATTGCTGTTCATATTATGCAAATAATTAAATGTTATTTGTTATCTGGACAATGTAAGAATCACCATGATACACACCATAACATCAGTACATCCTTAGGTCATGCAATGCATCAGGTTATAGAAAAAAGTACACAAATCATCACACTAGTGTAAGCAATGTAACTGGGTTTAGAAAACACCTCAAATAACCATATACAATGATAGAGCACCAGGACACATGCATTCCAACTAAGTCAAATATGTTAGACTTTGTGTCCTGCCTTAAGAAGTGTATTTAGAACCTAAGATGCTGGGCACAGGCAGACCTGAGCTTGTAGTGTAGCCATTTTTAATATAGCTTCATGCACATTAGTTTTACATAATAGGCTGCTGTGCACTTTGCCCTAGATATATTTTATTCAGCGTTGCACTGTTATTTTACAATAACCAGTTTTTACGGTCTTGTTTTAATTTCTTCTATCACACTGTTTAGCTTAGTTCAGCACTGTGTTCTCAAATAATGCATTCTTGATCGCCCTGTGCTTCAGTCAAGGCGACAGTCTGGTACATTGCCGGTAAACGTGGTAGAAGTTTAGTCTCCAGCATTCATAGAAAATCCACACCCTTATTTAGGGACATTTTCTTAGAACATTTGCGTATTAGTTATAAAAACACTTTCTAGTCCTAGTACACGTCAAGAGGGAGATTCCAGCCAGGGACCCACAACTGTATGCTGAATTCCCTGTTGCAGATGCTGATGCAGATTACAGGCCTTTGCTCAGGTATGAGGGTCGATGTCCTCCCGGGGGAACATGAAAGGCAGGCTTAGAGCCTAAGATTCAGTGCTCAAAAATATAACTTAGAGGGAGAATAATCTAGCAGCACTATGATAGCTTTATTCTTGTGCTTCACTCTCATCATTACTATTTTAATATTACTGTGTTGTGTAGTTCTGGTTATTGCAGCTCACGCTTTGCTATCTAAAATGCAGTCGTTTTATTAAACCAATCTTTAAAACTTATACTGCTTCTATTGTCACTTATATATGAGACCGCACTGTGTATGAGAGAACCGATTGTGCTCTGAGTGACCACGACTTCCCTGAGAAGTATCAATATGTCATGTGCTCGGCTGCCCAATTGTCTCTACCATTTGGGAGAGATTAGGCACTACTAGTTAGCCGGAGTAAAACCCGGATTTAGAGTGATAAGTGTCACCCACTGTGGGTCAGACTCAGTCCCCCACACTGTGAACGATCTTGCAGATCAAAATCCAGCAGTCTCATTAGGATAATGAGAGCCTTCGCGACATGGCGCCGCCAACGTTTGGTCAGGCTCTAATTTTCAGGTCCACTGGAATATCTCGGTTTAATTTTTATAAAATGACCGCTCAGTTCCGTACACGGAAACGTCCGTGGTACTGAGGATTTCCACCACCGCTGTATAGGTAATCCTATTTTCAGCGGGTGGTTGTTCAAGCTTGAACCTTAAAAGGAAAAAATAAAATCTTGGTGTGCCTTCTCTGAACTCTTAGTGCTTCTATGATGGCGAATCCCCAGGTTGTACAAATAGCTCTTAACATGAGACAACTTCTCACAACGCATTTGCTAGCACATGGCCTTATGGCCCAGGGTGGTCCAGTCACGTTTGTGGTAGACGCCCACGCAGCATATAGAAAAGAACTTTTTTACTTTTGGGTCACATTTCCAGCAGTTGATGGGAACACAAATACATTTCACACATATACAGTTGTGAACGCGCCTGGGCAATACAGGGCGTACGCATATTTAGAGATATCTCTATCTTATCAAGAACATAATAATTTGCTTGATGGCGCCCTACCCATACAATATTACCAGTAAGGTTAGGTCCACTAAGTAATGACGGTCCTACCTGGCCCTTATTGGCCACATATACACCACATCCTGCAGTTGCGAATATACCAGTAGCTGAGGTTCGACGCTTATACATTGAGTTAACAGCAATATACAGACGATTAGTACAATTTGTAATGCAGACTTTAAATACAAACCCAGCGCTTGCTGCTCCAGCACAACCACATGCAGTGACACCAGGTATAAATCCGGTGACCGTACATTCTATTCTGGGTAAAGTCCCGGCCAAACGAGAGGAGACTCCGTTTTGGCTAGCACAAAAAATGAATACGCTGGAGGCAGTATTTCCCCATACACCTATTTCTTAGGGTTTGTATGGTACTTTAAACAACAGATGTCAAGGCACTCGTGAATTGATAAAGGGTCAAGAGTCCATGTCTGTATACAGTAAGTTCCTCTTCCAAGCAATCAGGTACAATGTAGAGAAATGTTAGAATAAATCCAATTTATTCTTGAGGTGCGATTTTCATATACTGGTAAAACAGCCAACACGTGTTTCATCTTAAGAGAAAATAATCTCAATGACTTCCTCAGGGCTCACCAAATTGTTTGGGCAGTATTAATGACGATGTGGAAAAATAGTTTTTTTGCATTCCTTAACGTCCCAATTACTAAAGATCCAGTATTAGGCACTGTAGTAATGAATCCGCGTTGGTATGTAAGGGGTATGTGTATAAGCACCTCCTTATCTCAACCGTAGGACACGGAGTACCGTGTCCCAAGAGCCAAATCTCACTCTCCGGTCGGCGTGTAGGCGTGTAGGCGTGTAGGTGAATGTTATGCTAACATTTCTCGGTCTACATTGTACCTGACTGCTTGGAAGAGGACCTTACTGTATACAGACATGGACTCTTGCCCCTTTATCAATTCACGAGTGCCTTGACATCTGTTGTTTATGTTGTGTATTTCATGGAGAAACATTGGAGTGGGGAGGATCTTCCTGCCAGGAGCACTGTGCCTATGATTGATTGACTTGTAAAATTACTTGGTGACTTACAGTGAGCGCCTTATCCTATAAACCTTCTTCCCTCTGTTTTTTCTGTATTTATTTGTATGGTACTTTCCCTGCAACTGGATGGCTTTGATGGAGGCCTCCGTTGAGGACTCACTGATCAAAGCAAACCAGGAACCAACACCCCAAGGTGCGGTTCATGGGGGGCACCCACACACTGCAGAATCCAAAGGGTAGACTTCACTCGGTCTCCCATATGCAAAGTAAAAGGAGCAGCTGCCAGCAAATGCTCATTGCAGCCACAGGAAACACAGGGCATCCACAAAAGAAGGCAGGGAAACTTCCACAAGACCTCCGAGGTCTGTATCCCCACTCTTCAGCATCACAAGCAGGGGGCTGGTGTAGGCTGTGTTGCCCACAGTGGAGGATGGGCAGAGGCGGTAAGTGCTCCCTTCACCTCTAGCCCATCCTAAGTTGCTGGCTCAATGCATCTCGGGGAACCAAGAGAGCTGCACTTTGAGCCACTATGGCAGCCTCGAAGAACACATCAAGCTTGATCTGTGCAGGTGCAGTATCCTCTCTACAATGGCTGTGGGCTCTAGAGTAATCCCACCCCCTTAAGACTTCCAGGCACATGGGAGAATCTAGCAAGCAGCTTATTGTCGGTGCTACATTACCAGTTTGCACCACATAGGTCACTTGTTAGAAATGAAGACCGCTAAGTATGTGCTGAAGGGGGTGTTGCGAGTGGCAGGACACCTGAGTCCTTCCAGCATCCCTAAAATCCCCCGCAGGGAATGGGCAGGCAAACACTCCCTGGAGAACCCTGGCAGGGCACAAGGCCAGGGAGGTGGGCAGCAGGCCAGCACATCAAGTCACGCTGGAAGTGGCAGTCCTTTCTGCAGTCCAGCAATCAGTTGGCAGCAGACCAGCACAAAAAAGCAGGTAGTCCAAATGATGGTTCCTCCTGGCAGCACAACAGTCTCCTGGCAATGTGCAGCAGCGTCTGGCTAAAAGTCCCACGCAGTGGCTGGTAGACCAGAGTGGGAGCAGCTGGCAGTTGGGCAACAAGCAGGAAAGCAATCCAGTGAGTCCTTTATGCCACCCAGCATTTAGCAGGCAGCAGGGCAACAGCAGAAAAGCAGTCCAGATGAATCTTTTAAGCAGAGCAGCAGTCCTTCTGACAAAGGTTCAGTTTCAGATCCAAATCTGCTCTAAAATATGGGGTCATAGCCCCTGTACTTATACTCAAAGTGACTTTGATCTAGTGGGTGGCTTCAAAGTAACCCTTTCGAGTGAACACAAACATTTTCAATCCAGCTCGGGTTCCAGACGATCAGTAGGGGACTTTGTGTGAGGGCAGGCCACAACCTATTGATATGTAGAGTGTGAATGACCTCTTCCTCTCCCAGTCCAGGAAGACTATTGTTGTAGGTTCCCTTTAGTGCTTCGATTGAGTTTCTCTTATTTTAGCTTCATGCCTGTGTCCTTTTACCTATACACACATTGTATTTATTCATTGATTTTACTACATTTTAGTACAGCTTGCTTTTCAGCTGGGTTGTTTTTATATTCTAATCAGCTGCCTTTCTGTGAAGTGATTGTCAGTTGCTTTGCACAACATTTCATTCTGTGCTCTTCTCAAGGCTGTCATTGCACACAATAATTTACTTGGTATTGCCAGTTTAAGAGTTACGGTGTCAAACTTCTAACCATAAACATATTATCACATCATGCCTGTTCTCAGAACACAACACATTTTGTTATATAAACACCACACATGCCAAAGAAGGGCAGAGGGGACATTCCAGCAAGCTATTTTAGGCTGCGTGGCACTTTGTTGCAGCCTTGCTGATCTTGGCCTTGTCTTTCCAGCCAACCGGGAAGACTGCCAGCAGACCAACAAGCAGACCCCTGCTTGGCTAACACTAGCTTTGCTCTCATGTTTCATGCTAGAAGTGTAGGTAGGAATTCTTACACTCATGATTATGTCAGGATGTTAAGAATGTTTATATGTGTCACTCTAATGGTCACAATCATCAATGTGTTATGTTTCATCTTCCTAATAATTGCAGCTCATGCCTTTTATCATAGAGTGCAGTTTCTTCAATAAATGCATTGAAACTTATTCTGCATCTCTCTGCCTTCACATGTGTGAGATGTTGTGCAACTCAGAGAAAGGGGTAAGATCTGGTCCGCCATGACTTCCCTGAGGAGTCAGAGTGTCATGTTTTCAGGCTGCCATAAATCACCTTTACTTTTCTAGGTTTGAATGAAGTGCTGCAAGTTAGCACAGAAGGTCAGGCCCGACAGCTTCCAGTCAGTGTAGGACTGACTCAGTCACCCACATGCGGAGGTGCTACTGCCCAAAACCAAGCAGTCTTACCCCCATGGTAAAAATCCTATGACACTATCAGTTTTCATGTGAATGCAGATGTGTCCCCTGTCACAATCAGCCCTTCCAGTCTAATGGCTTTCTGGAAAGTATGCACCAAATGTAGCTTTCACCAATCCCTAGACGTGGATTGGAGTCATACTGAAAAGCACATACAGTTATAAACACAGAGAAATGCCCACTGTAGTACTGTAAAATCCAACTACACCAATAAGCATGATTTCTCACTACCATTCCAAACATATTGAAATGACAACAATGCTACTCCTTTCTGACCAAGAATTACCACTTGGAAATGTATAAGGGAATTCCCAGTGCTAATCTATGAGAGGAGCATCCTCACAGTAGTGAAAAATGAAATAGGCTGTGTGCTACTACTAAGACAAGCAAAACATAAGAGTACATGTCCTACCTTTTACATACTCAGCACCCAGCCCATAGGGCTTCCTGAGGCCTACCTTAGAGGTGACTTAGGTGCAATAAAAGGGGAGTTTAGGCCCTGCAAGTAGTTTGTGATACCATGTCAAGGTGGCAGCAAACCGCTCACACAGGCCCTGCAGTGGCAGACCCAAGACAGATTTGTAAGTCTACTTCTGTTGGTGGCACAGTCAGCGCTGCATGCCTACTAATAGCAAAGAATATACAGGCCTTGGGTATATGGTATGCGACTTTACAAAGGGCTGACAGGTAAATCAAACATGCCAAACGTGTAAGCCAATCATGCCATGTCTTAGGGGAGAGAGCACTTTAGCTCTGATTAGCAGAGTAAAGTGCCCAGAGCCAACAACAACTAAAAAGGTCAGAAAATAGGAGGAGGAAGGCAAAACGTTTGGGTTTAACCCTGCAGAAAGGGCCAGGTCCAACAACGGGTAAAGGTAGGAGGGTAAGAATGTTAAAGTTGCCTTTAGGCGGACAAAGATCTGTTTATTTGTGTCACTCAGTAGGCTAGATTAAAACAGCCCTTTAAGAGTGTTAACATGTTTCTGCGGAATTGCAATCGGAAAGGCCTGGGTGGATCATGTTCTTTGGCATTCATCACGATAGTAATCACTGTCCTTGCCATATTGTATGACTACCTAAGGCTACGATCTTTTCTAAATATATAATAATAGACAGTGTGATAAAAAATAGAGTAAACCAGTGGATACGTATCATTCTGGCCCTAATTCAGACTGTGCTGCGTAGATTCAAGCAGTACTCTGGTTGATACAAGCCTCATGTGGAGGGAGAGCCCTAAATAAGCTTGGTGGTTTGAGTAGCTCACCTGTATGCAGAGCAAGTGGCAGACATAAGTGCTGCTCACAAGGAAAGCAGAAGTTCTGCCAAGGTGATTTAAGGTTTGTGACAATGACATAAAGGTGTGAAAAAGTGTGCAAAGCATTGACCTCTGTACTTAAAAATACAGAATTAGCTTTTTGGATGAGGCTGCTTTGGGCAGCAAATGTGTACCAAATTAACTAATTCTATGCCAAATCATTCTCACCAGCGCGAGGGAGTTTGGATGTTTAATTCAGTTAATGCTCCTTGTTTTTACAGACCCTGTTCTGGTTTTAGAAAGGGAAACGGGAAGGCTTAATGATTGGAATCTTCAGTGCTAAAATGCATGTAGCTTCTAATACTATCGCGGCTGTCACAGTGATCTGATGACTTCATGGCGTCCTCAATCCTAAAATGTATGCAGCTTCTAATAATATCTTGACTACGACAATGAGTACTTCTGTAAACCGGGACTTTACCACCCTGCAATAATGAGCTAAAAAAATTGTTTTAGATCTGCTATACAGGGTTTATCCAGAAACACCTCCCATTGCAGAGGATTTTATATTAAAAATGGAGAGCACTACCGCAGCCGGCCCGGCTGTCCAGTCTTCTTATGAAGTGCGCATGTATCTGAACCTGTGTTATTTAATCCTAAAATTAAGGTACATATGAGTTACCATGACGCTAAAAAAAAGAACTGTCATTTAGAGTTAAAGAAGCAGAGGAGGTACTCATCCCGTGTCTGAAAAGCACGATGTGTAACCAGGTAAACTGGTTTCAGATCCTTTCTTGCCCAGTAACAATAAAGCATATGTAAATCACGTTACATCACTGTGACGTATTTCAATTGTGTCAAATCTGAGACCACCAGGAAGAAATTCGGTTCAGGATGTGTGCTAAATGAAACCCTATGTGGGTATGGTTTATTAGATACTAAGTTCAACATATAACAACAATATTAGCAGGTCAGTGTCGTGATGGTACTGTTGCTGGGGAAAATTTCTTGTTTAAATAATATTGCTTTTCTCAGCTGCCAATAGAGTGATATAATGAAATGTATTCAGCGTTGAAGAAATTACCTTTTTTTTTGTTTGAAAGAGTGTTAATTGTATTTGTTGTATCATTTGGAAAATCTTTTAATGACTGGGCGTGTGCTTTGGGGCTCAGAGCCAAGCCAAACCCCTAGGTCACCTCTGGCTCAGCTCTTTCTGTAAATTTCCTGCTTGCCCGCCTCTTTAGGCTATTAATATTTAAGGTTATTGCGTGATAATAAACGGAGCGACGGGTAATAAGGCCAATCCTGCTGTTGTAATGACCACTGTTGGTTGTCTAGCCAGATGTGCTACAACATTTAAAGGGACAATGACATTACAACTGATCCATAACTCCCTCTTCTGGTGACATTGTAAAAACGCACTCGTAAATATCGTTAATGGCTAGTTAGTGAGTGGTCTAAGCGGATCAACCCAATTTTCGAGTTCGCCAAGCACTTCTGATACTGCATTATGATATTCGGTTCTCAGCACCAATGCCGAGTCTCGGATCTGAACCTCAAGCAACTTCCTTTATATTTTTTTGCAATTTTACATAGCACAAATGTGACCCAAGGCATATGAGAACTTTGCATAAAACCCGGATTACATTCCTCAGGGTCAGATTATTTTGGGGCGGTAAACAGATTAACTGATCTGTCCAGAAACACAGGGTGTTGATCTGATGCCAAGGCACAGCCTTGTTTCTCTAATTCCTATGTCCCCAGCTTTGTCCCTTAGCCCACACTTCCTTCCATAGTGCAGCAATGACCCTTAGCGATCAGCAATTCCCATGTTGTATTACAGTGTTTCTAACATCAATGCCGAATCTCAGATTTCAACTTCAGACACTTTATGCAAACTGAAATGCATGTCTTCAATTCTATTCGTTGCCATAAGTGAAATCTTTTCATGCTTGGTTTAAAAACTATTTTGAATTAAGCTAGGGAATGCACATTTATAGTTGATATTGATGAATTGTGGGCAAATTCTTCCTATACTGTGGCCCATTGATGGTGCCTTTGATGGTAGCGCTAAATTAAGATGTTAAGATGTTTTTCTTGAAAAAGCTCAATGCCTGCTCCTATTATTTAGATTGGATCAACAAATTATATTCACTTGTGTGTAGGGGTCCCCGGAGGACTACTGTTTTCCAGTTCTGTTTGCTGGAGCAGGATACCATGCCACTACGTATTCATATGTGCTTTTGAAGATTTGTTGCAGAGCCAACTGTTGAGTTGTCTTTATATTTCTAATGATTATGAAACTGATGATTACCTTTTATATGCAATTAGTAACTGAAATGACTAGAAAATATGTTTTTCTCTTTTATACATTTTAAAATAGTGTTGGATTGTCTAAAAAAACCAGATATGTTTTGTATTGCATGTATTACTGATTTGGCTTAGTGACAGTTTTAGGTTCTCGTCAGCTGCATCTAAAAAACGAAATAAAAAATAGGACATGCATATAAACGTTCATGGTCTTCAGGTCAGTCCCCTTCATCCATTGGTATGTTCAACTGTCATTCATATTGTGCCTCCACTCACTACTGTATACAGCAAGAAGCAATAGGTGAGCTCTAGTCAGCCATTAACTCTCTTGCACAATGAGTGACAGCATTTTGATTGTCACATGTGCACATACATGTAAAACATTGACGTTGCAAATGTTTTTTCATTGCATTCTTTGTCTTTTTTCTCTATGTTTTAGTCATCCATGTGTGTTTAGCTTTGTTTTCTCCTTAGAGTAATTCAAAACAAAGTACTTTTTCCTTGTGCCAATAACAATATTACGTTTCTGTGACATGCATTAAAATGTACGCCTACTTGGAAGCACGTGTACTGTTCTATTGAAATTATATGCTATGGTTTTCTTTATTTTAAATTTGTATTGCAACCACATGCCAGCCACACTTAGGCAACAGCATGTTTTCTTTTGTCTTCTTTTATTTTTGAGGCATATGCTTGTAATTAAAAATATAAATACATTATGCCTAACACAAGCTTGCCAAGGCCAGATCAATAGCTTCTGACATGGCTTGTTTTTATTTTAGATCAAATAAAAGCTATATTTAAATAGGAATGGAAATTCTGGTAATATGTGATCCAGTGGCTTGTTGCTACAGTTTGGTTAAGATGTTAGAGACAATGGGTTTGAGTAACTGAACTGGCCTTGCATATTTGCCATGCATTAAGGGTTCCCTGCACATCTATGTGTGAGAGAAAAGGGCTGATTGCAGAGGCCCCCTAATGTTTTGCCCCCATTTTCCACTTTTTGCTGGTGTTTTCCTGACTCTGATGGTGCCCTGGGTACTGCTAACCAGTCCCAGGGCCTGTGCTCTGTGTAAAAGCAGTATGCAAATTAGGCTGATTATAATTTGCTAAGTCAACCTACCTATAAGTATCTAGTACATGGCAGGGCATGTAGGTTTAGGGACCTAGCATAGGTAGTGCACCCATAGGTGCACTACTGAGGTGCCCAGTGTCATTTTAAAGGCAGGACTATCTTGCTAGCTGCTTTTAAATTACAGTTACATGCAAATTTGACTTTGGAATTAAAGGAGTTCCAAAGTCTTAAACAACCTTTGAACTTGGCCGTTACAGGAAGGGACTACGACAGAACTACAACAGATCAGGCACAAACCCACCCGCAGGGGGGGGCAGGAAACACCACAACAAACATCAGGGAGGGCATGACTACGCGTTCCACCACAAAAACTCAAAGGCCCTAAGCGATCTTCCTTTGCAACTTACCCCCAACATTTCGGATGAATCAGTACAGGTGATGAATCTTTCCAATTTGAAACTGTCTGTGCATGAAATAAATGTCTTAAAAAAGGGTCTGGGCTTCTGTCCTACTTCTAAACCGGACTACACTAACATACACATAGATCTCTTCAAATTCATACGCAATCTCAAACTAAAAAAGTTTTTCCATAACAAACCTGATACCAACAAAACGACTCGTACTACCCTACCCACCTGCAATCAAACCATTGGGGACCTACAAGATATCCATACGGTTCTCTCCCTGGATAACGTATCTTCACCACCACCCAGTTTCGATGAACTATTGACTGAACTCAATATTATACCCAACTTAGATGTCAATAGCGGGCTCAAACCTAATTCCATGTTTGTACCCACGTTACCTCCAGATAACCACATCGACGTCTTCTACCAAGCCGTTAGCACGGAACTCTACAACTTGGAGGACAAAAATAGCACATGTACACATAGACCCACCAACAATCTTAACTTCTATGAACTCCGTGCGTTACACAAACTCTCCACATGTCCAGATATAGTTATCAGGGAGGCTGACAAAGGGGGCAATGTTGTCATCATGAACAGGAGTGACTACATTACAGAAATAGACAGACAACTCAATGACACCCAGGCTTACTCCATACTGCCGTATAACCCTCTTTCTAACATTATCAACATGATTAGAAAGAAATTGACTTTTTGGAAAAATCACTGTCTCCTGACTGATTTAGAACATAGATTTTTGTATACTGAGGCGCCCCGGGCCCCCTGCATATACATTCTACCCAAAGTCCATAAGCCAGGGGGTTTCCCCCCTGGCAGACCCATCATCTCAGGGATTGGTTCACCCACGGAACACATCTCTGAGTACATTGACTCCTTTCTCCAACCCTTGGTACACAACCTGCCGTCATACATACAGGACACCCGCGATTTGCTTTGCCAATTGGAAGACATCGAGTGGTCAGAAGAATATATGTTTGTCTGCCTTGACGTTAGCTCTCTCTACACGTCCATTCCCCTGGAAAGGGGACTTGAAATGCTCCAACTTACGCTCAGTGCCCGAGATGCTACATTATATGATCATACACGCATGCTTCTTGACCTCACACGGTTAGTACTAGAGAACAATGTATTCTTACACAACGGCAGATGGTTTCGACAGTGTCAGGGTGTAGCCATGGGAGCTAAGTTCTCCCCTTCATATGCCAATCTTTACATGGGTCAATTTGAGAAAATACACCTATGGTCCAACTGTCCAACACACCTCACCGAACACATCCTGTATTGGGGTAGATACATTGATGATATTCTTGCTATCTGGACTGGTAACGTCTCAGACCTCGGTATACTCATTGAACATCTCAACACGAACGATTTCAACTTAGTTTTCACCCACAAAGCAAACACTACCAACATTGAGTTTCTGGATCTACTCTTATACATCACCGACAACAAGATCATGTCGAGACTCTACAGGAAACCCACTGCCTGCAATTCTGTTCTACATGCACATAGCGCCCACCCCCTTTCACAGATCAGAGCCATCCCATACGGGGAAATGGTTAGAATTCGACGTAACTGTACTGACACTGATGTTTTTAAACAGGAGCTTAAGAACCTGACTTACCGCTTCCAAACTAGAGGGTATACCAACAAACTCATCTCGGGAGCCAGCAAACGCATATTGAACATGAACCAACATGAGTTACTGATCAGAAGACGCAAAGAACCAGTGGCTAAGGGCCATTCCAATAGCAGACCGGTCTCCTTCATCACCCAATACAGCCCTGCGAGTAAGGCCGTGCTCCGCATTCTCAAAAAACACTGGCATTTGTTGATGTTGGACACATGCCTTAAGGACTCAGTTGGCAGGTCACCTACCATCGTACACAGCAGAGGTCGGACCCTTAGGAATATTCTGTGCCCTAGCTTTCTCTGTTCCTCCCCCCAGACATCCTCTTGTGGGTGGATTCCTGAGAAACCAAATGGTTTTTACAAATGTGGCTGTTGCATATCCTGCCAATTAGCCCTTAACAAAACCATTTCCTTTTCCTACAACACCGCGACCACGCACCACATTAAGACTTTCATGAATTGCAACACAAAGTTCACTGTCTACTGTCTGATATGTGTATGTGGTCTGATCTACGTTGGTAGTTCTATACGCCCCCTAAAGGAACGCATTCAGGAACATGTCAGAGCCATCAGAAATGTTAACACTAACTATCCTCTGGCTGTTCATTTCAACACCCTACACGGGGAACAAGATCTCCTGAACATCAGGTCCCATGGCATTACTCAGGTCCCCAACTCACCGAGATGGGGTGACAGAACCAGAGACCTACGCAGATGCGAGTCCAAATGGATCATTAAACTTCGCGCAGTTGATCTAGGACTGAACACGGATCGTGAACTACATTTTTTTCTCACATGAATGGTCTTTTCCTTTGTTTATAACTATATACCCGTTTCAATTTGTTCCTGACTCTCACAGTGTTATGTTCTACTATATATCCCACTATGTACTTATGTCTATACAAAACTTTCTAACTATTGCACCTAATTATTGTACTTCATGGTCACTGCTCTTACACGTTTCTTTTACCGTCGCGATTGTACATTACACCTATACACATCATTGTGATTGTTGTACCTTATCCCTGCACTACATGGCATCGGTTCTTATATGTTTTTTCGATCATCCAGGGATTTATTATTACTTTCTCCTTACTTTATTGGACACCATTGTGATTGTGATTGACATCATTGTGATTGTTGTACCTATATATCCCACTATGTACTTATGTCTATACAAAACTTTCTAACTATTGCACCTAATTATTGTACTTCATGGTCGCTGCTCTTACACGTTTCATTTACCGTCGCGATTGTACATTACACCTATACACATCATTGTGATTGTTGTACCTTATCCCTGCACTACATGGCATCGGTTCTTATATGTTTTTTCGATCATCCAGGGATTTATTATCACTTTCTCCTTACTTTATTGGACACCATTGTGATTGTGATTGACATCATTGTGATTGTTGTACCTTATTCCTGCACTACATGGCATCGGTTCTTATATGTTTTATCGATCATCCAGGGATTTATTATTACTTTCTCCTTACTTTATTGGACACCTCTACATTGTCACTCTTCCCTATCTTCAATCAGCTTTGATACAGGTCACATACATTCTCTCCAGTGTCTAACAACTTTTATTGGTCTTACTATATGTGTTCATGTTACTTTCTCTCCTCATCTCCATCTTGCCCTTCCTTCACATCCCTTTCTACCTTCTAGGGCTTTTACTTCTTCTTCCTTACCTTCGTTTTAGGCTCCCATCCGGTATCCATAAATAATATAGGCGTTACCGCATCCCCAAATACATGTCTTTAATTTTTGTTCTTATTATCTTCTCTATTACATTGCAATTTCTCGTATTCACACCCAAGATGGCCGCCGCATTTGCCATTTCAGCCGAGTCCCTCTTATAGTTCTGCTGCACTGCTATTTCCTACTTAATTAGCAAGCGTTTTATCTCGCGGATCATTACATGACCTCGCGTTCACTCTGAGCTCACTGCCATTCTGCTTCCCGGTAAGTAACTAACTCGGATCTTTTTCAACTGACCCGGCAGCTTTAACTTCGCTGTTTCTTTTCTTTGCACGACTTCTCTAATGTCCACACATTGAGCCTCGCGCTGACATACACCGCATAAGCGCGTACCTCTCTTTTTCACTTTGTTCCAATTCCTGCCATTTCCGTTTTTGGATCCTCTGACCACGTCCCTGCGGTTTATTATTTAACTACGATGTATTTTGGCTAAACGCTCTCCAACTTCCAACAGCCACACGGGCTGTTTGTAGTTTTCATACACGGTTCAGTCTTGAGCAACGTACCTAACCAAACATTATCATATTCTTCACTTCTGCTTTTAATAACGGGTGTGTACGTCACTATAAGCACACTAGCTCATTGCTTGATTTTCAATACCCGACCGCACGGGCACTTTACTGTTGTCATATGTCCACGATGGTTCCCTCATGTCTACAGTCCTCTTGAACCGCACCCATGATAGCTTTTCGCTTTCATCTCATCTTCCGTTTTTTACCATCTCCATGTTTTAATATTCCGGTGCCGACTACTCTGCCTGCTTTAATTTTTAATACCCGACCACACGGGCACCTTACTCTTGTTATATGTCCACGATTGGTACCCTTATGTCTACAGTCCTCTTGAACCGCACCCATGATAGCTTTTCGCTTTCATCTCATCTTCCGTTTTTTACCATCTCCATTGTTTAATATTCCAGTGCCGACTACTCTGCCTGCTTTTATACTCACTTTTTACATTTTTCACCCTGTTAAGACCCCCTCAATGCCTTGTCCAAATAAGACTCACCATTAGTCCTGTCTCTTATTTCTTAACCCCTGACTGGCTCACATTTTATCTCAATCACGTTTTTTTCACTCCCCGCATCCAGGCTAAAACCCGTTCTTATTTCATTTATTCGTGGCATTATCATAGGTTATGGTGACAGGCTTATCAGGGCCTCCTCTATCTGCAGTATCATACAAGCTCCCCACCTACGCACCTACAGCTGCTTGGCGCAGCCATACTAATTACAGCTTTATGACTATACTAAGGTATGTGTTTACTGACCCATTTCTTCTTTCTCATGCACTTTACTTTTTACCTTCATACTACCTTCTCTCTATTTTTCTACGCTTACTTTCTAATTGTCCTCCTACACATTATTACCTATCCCCTCCCCCAATTCTATGCTCTTTTCTTTATTTGTCTCATGTTACTCACTTTTTCTACAGCCCACTCAATCAATCATTGAGCAACTTCTCTACCAAGTACTACCATCACCCTTATTGGCTAACTGCCCCAGGTATGAGTGACGCATGTCTGCCCTCCGGGGCCCCCCACCCGCGCAATTTCTCCGCTTTCTCATTTTTACGCTTAACATATCTCCCCTCTCTTTTTTTTGTTGTTTTTCACTCACCTTCTCTTCCTGATATCTCTTAGTCCTGCACTACTTTACCACTTGCATACCAATTGTTAGATAACACTGTTTCTCTCTACATAGTTCTTTAGATTTAAGCTTTCCAATACTGTTTTTTGTCGACGTTATTCACATGACCACGGTGATTGACTGTGTATTTCCATGCCTTTTAAGTTTTGGTCCCAAACACCACTCACCTCTGTAGACATGCTCACTAATTGCTCTCTTTCACTAGATTTTACCACTGGTCTCCGGTTTGTGGGTTCCACAACGTACACACAAAACACACATATATATCCAATGTTTGCTGTCTTTACTGTATTACAGCCTTGATGAAGTCACCTGTGTGACGAAACACGTGTTGGCTGTATCTCCATGATGACTCAATGATTTCTAACACTTACAAATAAAGATACCATCTGCAAACAGGATTTGAGACTCGCTTCAACTTCATACTTCTCCCAACTCATTACGACACCAGGATTACCTATTCTCGTTTTACTGTTGGACATTACTCTCTGTGTGCTGTGGCCATCTTGTCCAACCTTATTTTTACATATAAGTCACCCCTATGGTGTGCCCTATGTGCACCTAGGGCGGGGCACCATGTGACTATAAGCAGGGACCTTATAAAAATAGTTTTATAAGCCCTGGTGAGGTAAAACAGCCAACTTCGTTTTCCTTCATTGTAGTGAATGGCCTCCATAGGCTAAAAAGGGGAGACTTTATTTTAATTTAAAAAATCTCCTTAAGTAACAGATACCAGAAGTTTGGTATCAAATTAATTGTTATAAGAAATCCCACAACTTCCAGTTGTTGGATTTAATATAACTTGTTCAGGTAAAGAGTTTTAAACTTTACCTGAAAAGTTGTCAACTTCAGCCCTGCAGTGTTTTTGCTGCCTCTGGCAGCCTGGCCAGGCTTCCTTGATGAGGTGTGAAGTGGCCTGGCTTCACACAAAGAGATGTGCCTGGGGGAGGAGACCTCCCCCTCAGCAGATGGAGAAGTAGGAAGGGGGAGGGCTGACAGACTGGTCTTCCAAGGCAGAGAAGGATATTTGGGGCAACCCAGCAACACCCTCACATCCTGCAAACCCAGACAATTAGGTGCCCCCTTGATTAGATTAGGAGATGGCAGGAGAGGGGTGTGCTTAGGACCCTGCTCCTGATTGGAGAACCAGGACCCCCCTGTTTTTCACCCAGGAGCAAGGATAAAACTGGCAGGCCTGTACCCACACCTCAGATCCCTATCAGATTCCAACAAGGAAGAACTACAGGAGAAGAAGGACTGCCCTGCTTGACCCCTGACCTGCACCTGGACACTGCACTCTGGAGGACTGCACCCGCTGCACACTTGGGCTTCACCACTAAAAGGACTTTACCTGTCTTCTACTGCTTCAAGAAGGGACTCCCTGTTTGCTACAGGTACAAAGGAGCTGCCCAGAGTCCCCTGCATCAAGTCCTGCAAGCAGAGCCCAGCTGACCAGCATCCAGTGGCCATTTGAGGATTCTGAACAGGTGCATTCTGGGAATTGTGTTCCCAACTCCCAAGGAGCAACTCAGAGCTTCTGGAACCTGGGATCAAGTTGGGGACACTTCATGGACACAAAAAGGACTTCTGGAAGAAGATCCAGAAGTTTGGAGACATTTGGAGTAACTCCATAACTTGAAATGGTGCATTGTGGAAGTTGTAGTCCCAGACCCCAAGAGGCACATTAGAGCCTCTGAACCCTTGGATGGTGCTGTGGACCACTTTCCTGAATCAAACACTTCTGAAAGTAATTGTGACAGTGTTACCTCGTGGGTGGCCTGAACTCTGGACTTTGTTCATTTCCAGTGTGACCTTTTTTAACCCTTTGAACGCTAGTTGCTTCTATGCGCTAGAAAGCATTAATTCTTTAAAAATTCATATCTCCGGTTCCCCTTATCCGATTTTATTCATATTGGTGTCATTTTGAAGATAGAAATATAATCTATTTTTATAAACTGATTTTGGATTTTTAAACTGTTTCCTGTGTTTCATTTAATTACTGTTTTGTGATTTTTGAATGCTTTACGCTTTGTCTCCTAAGTTAAGGCTTGTTGCTCGTTGCCAAGCTACCAAGGGTTGAGCTGGGTTTAAATTACTGAGACCTAACTCGACCTAAGTGGAGGTTAGTGGCCTATTGCTAAGTGTAGGTACTTATCTGACCTTACCAATAACCCATTTTCCAGCACTGTGGTTATACTTTAAAGGTTTAGAGTACCCAAAGGGGACCTCCTTGTGAGGGAGGGGTGCTTGGCAGTGATGACGCAGAAAAAGAGGGTCCAACATATATTCATACATATCGTGTAATCAAAATGTATAATGTAGTGTGATTTTAGTAAAGAAAATAATGTACGAGGGAAATTGTGCCCTCGGGGTAGTTCGCCATCATTGTAAACGAGCTTTATTAATCATGAAGTATTGAAAATGTAATAATCCGTCATAATTGCAAATGTATGCCATGATTTCTTGTTTGAAAACTGTTTTGCTTAGCTTAAATTTAGTACTGGCTTTGGCCTAGTTGCCTGGTCTCAAATTCTAACTGCGTGGCTTTTCCTTGAACTAATGAAACATATATTCTTGCTTGAAGTCGTAATTTTCCAGTAGAGCTGACTGATACACTTATCTCCAAGGTTTCGTACTAGGCCGGTTTCATCCCCTTTGATACAAGGTCAGTCTGCAGGTGCGGACAATGAAGGTACAGATAGTAAAATAATTGGCAACCCATGTTGCAACTTGTGTTCCAAGGCTCCAAGGACAGTGTATGCATAAATGAGCGCTAGTAAAAGACAATTTTCATTGGACAATTTGAAGCCAACCTATGAACCCTCCAATGGAAGACCCTGCAGAATTTGGAATGTTTCTTACTTAAACCCACTGGACAAAGAGAAGTCAGCCATTTTCCTCGATGCCAGTTTGAAGTCAGATGCCAGACTCCATTTTGGACGACACCCTGATGCCCTTTTCTCTCTTTGAGAGAAAGAGACTTTAAGAATTCTCACCCTAGAGACTTTAACTTTGATTTCCCCCGTCTTGCCCATGCAGTAACTTTGCCCCATTCTCCTTGCCGCTGCAAGGAAGCTTGCCCTTAACTTTGCCCCTTTAAACTTGCCCCATGCTGATCGAACCGGTACCTGAAGGACGAAGACTTTTCTTGAATGCTGATTGTATTTGGTAAATATGAAAGGATAAATGTAGTATGCATTGTGTTTTTTTTTCTCCTTTTAGGTACCAACTGCTATTTTGATAGGGTCCTAGCTAGAAGTTTTCCAAATTTGTGTTGACTAAATTTGTTTTGCATGAAACCCCACATGCCAATGCTAATTAGAGGTTAGTCGAGGTATTCATTCAATGTACCATGCTAAATTGAAATCTTGTTATGCTGACCAATGTATGAAATTAGTCAAATACAGTTAGTCATATTAGTGATTTGCATTGCCATAACTGAGTGTATCATTATCCAGATTTTGCGTAGATTGCGTTTCTTCCGCCGTTATGGACAGCCAGTAATGTTCATATACACATATCATTTGGTTTTGAGACTTATATACATCGTGTTAGCTTTGTTAATATAGGGAAATAAATTCACTAACTTTTAATAAACGGGTGTGGTTATTCATGACTGAAAGGTCATGGTGCGCCGAAATATCAACTGTTATTGATTTCTGATGTGCTATATTGATCTATTAATTGAGTATTGATTACCGATTGCAATAGTTATTGATTATTGATCTGAGTGACTCGACTATTTTAGGATGAGGAGAGCCCGACTCGGTTAAAAGATTCACCGACATCCAACGTGTCCAGGTACTGGTAATTTATAAGGGCTGGACGCGTTATCAGTAGATGGTAGCAGAGATTGATGGTTTAGCACTTTGGGACCCCATCCGAACAATAGACAGAGTCAAGTTAGAATTTTCTTTGATAAAACAAGTTGGAGGGATGATAATGCCCTAAGTCCCCAATGACTTTCCCGGAATCTCGGAGCTTGCGAATGAGGAACATGGAGGTATGAGGATAGTATAGGCGTTTCTAGTGACGGTATGAGTGAAGTTAGGGTTTTGCGCTTACACAGCTTATTGCCACAGATTAATTGAGAAGTTTGTGAGGATTTAGGGGGTTAAAAGATATTAGAGGAGTGTTACTCTAAAAGTGTGAGAGTAGGGAAGTCGCCGAACTTCACATGTGTGTAGCGCTTCGTGCAGGAAAAATTGTCCACGTGGTTGTTGATGTTGAGACGGGCCCTGCGAGGTCAAGAGACTACGGAGTATGTTGAAAAGTGTATGTGACACTTGTTTGATGTCGTGATCTGGTCAGGTTTAATAGGTTGATCGGGCGTGGTCAACAAGTCGGTATGAATGTTGCGGAGTGAAAGAAAACTTCGACTTTGAGATTTGACGAATTCTAAAGTGCACTAGAATAGTTCATTGATCAGTTGAGAGTAAAGTTTGCGGGTCAAATTTTGCTTGCGAAAGTAGGAAACCGAGAAAGATGGAATAACTGCAGAGGCTAGTGAAAAATCCCTAAGGTTTCTGAAGCGATTGTATTACCTTTCATGTAGTAAACCGACAGATCTGTTTATTCTTTTGGTTAAATGCTCGCGTTATATTGCAGAAATTAGTTTATGAGTGAAGCCGAATGAAAAGAGGACAAGCCGCAGGACTTTGTCAGCCGCAGTGTGTGAGTGTGACGTCACTAGGAGCCACGCTGGGATAGGTCGGTTGGTAAGAAGGGTCGCGCACGGATTGGACGCAGTCCGTGAAGTGCAATTGGAAGAGGAAAGGCAAGCGAAGAGTATTCCGGGAATTAAAGTCACTTATTGATTACATATTTTAGAAAAACAAAAGACGGAAAGATGAAATGTTTCAAAGCATTTAAGAGTGCCATGAGGGGAGATGTTTATATTAAAGCAAATGGAGGAGAAGAAACACCGCCTGAGGGTACACCAGCTTACATTGTCATTGAAGAAAAGGGTGTAGCACCATGTCTTTGGTTAAAACAATGGTGCAAATTAACAGAGAAACATGGAAGTGTAGCGTTCCCTATCCACAGGTTGTTTAATCTAAGAGTTTTAGAAAATCTGAGATTTGCGCTATACGACATGAAAGTACCTCCAAGACCAGCACAGTTTGAGGCACTAGCAATTTGGGAGCTAATAGCTAGAAACCAACAACAAAATAAATTTGAGACAAGAATAAGAAAAGTAGAAAAGACACTAGCGGATGCTAGATGGGACAGCACACAAAAGATTTGGAGATCAGATGTATTGCAAGGGATTAAATTGTTTCCAGCGATTACTGATGAAGCTGAGACGGAAGGAAGGAAAGCCACCCATAAGACAAACAGGAGTCAGTCCAGAGATAGAGAGAACAATAGAAACTCGAAAAGAGGAGACGAGTCAGATGATGAGGAGTTCATTATACAATTGCTGAATGATCGCCCGCCACCATATGTAGAAAGCGAAAAAGGCTCAAGCATTAGTACTGCCCCTCCAGAACCAATACAGGGTAATGTAACACCACATTTGAGAATATCTCAGAGGCCGAGCAGCTCCGACATGCCTTTCTCACCACAAATACCACAGATTCAGAGAATATACCCAGACGTGCCTACATTGAAACCTGCTGATAACTATCAGCCACAGGTTCAAAGGCACTGCTGTGATGAGCATAACATGGGAATGACTTCTGATTTAATGGCGCAGGGAGGACAAAACTATCAGAGACCGACATTGATTCAAGCTGAATCAACACAGTTCTCGATGCCCCAAAAGCAGACACAAGAAGTGCGAGTAATAGAAAGCCAGTTAGGTATGCCAGCAATGATGAACCACAATGTGGGGATTAACATGCCGCAGAATTCGGGGAACAGACAGAATCCAGACGCGATATCTCTGCCTATCACTGTAGGTCCACCAGTACCACTGTACATACAGGCAAATTCAAGCACAAGCGACCAAGGGTTAATGATACAGAATGGGACAGGGAGAAGATGCGTAGAAACCACTCCAGAGACAACTCCGATAGCGGCACTGCCAAATGGATCTGGGTCCTTGTCGGAATTCAGTCCAATTCCAATTTGTGCTCCATCAACCGTGGTAAGGTCACATCCACCACTATTAGTACTGTTAACCTCAGATACTGAAACATTACAGAAACCATCAATAGCAGTTGATGTAACTGCTACACTGATGGGACTGAACGCGCAACAGTTAACACAATGGTTCAACAGCCTGAACTCCCCACAGAGTACATCCAGCGGGAAGGGAGAAGAATACCTGAATAAAATAAGGTTGGGTATGGAGGCAGATAAACTGGTAGAGGGAACAATGGGTTTGAACAGATTAGAATCATACACAGAGGAAGAACTAAGATACATGTGCCCTAGGATTACAAGAGAAGTAAGCAGCATACATAAGAAGTTACAAGAAATTGCAGACAGAAACAAGATCGATATAAGTAAGACTAAACACCTGAGCAGAAGTTACAGGTTAGACTTTGAGACAAAAGATTTTGAACACATGAGATCCGCAGGGATGAAATCACACCTTAAAGAGATACTGCAGAGTGCACAGGTCTGGAGATGTTTAGACAAGTGGGAAAGCAGGTGGGTTAAGTAAAAGGACAAAAAGAAAGAAAATACTCCAGAGCGGAATGAGAAAAAACAACAGAATGACGATCTGATAACTATGTTACCAATGAGAGAGACAGCAGGGGGAAAACTTGTACATGTACCATGGCACAGGTGCGATATTCAATCCTTTACGGATGACTTTCCCAAATTGAGAAGCCGATTGAGTGGTATCAACAAACAGATTTGTGAAACTCGCGAAATGTCTCTGGGAAGACCTGAATACTTTATTTGAAATCGTGGTTCCGGCAGATTTGTGGGAAGATTGTAAAAGGGCTGTAGGCTGGCCGACGAGTGAACCAGTGAGAGATAGGGACACAGGTGCGCCATCACCTACGGTAATGAGTTTGTACCACAAGGTGATCGAGCACTTGAAAACCAAGGTTGCGTAGAAAAATGTGGATTGGCAAAGGATTGACAGGACCGCCCAAGAGGTTAAAGAGTCTATACATGCGTATTATGAAAGGTTGTTGAAAGCGTTTAAGAATTACAGTGGCACGGAAACGATTGAGGCAAAGGACATGCTCCATTTTGTGTTCAGGTTTGTGGAAGGGTTGAGACCCGAAATCAGCCAGATGATTAAAACACATTTGATTTGTTGGCAGTCAAAGTCGATTGATGAAGTGTTGAATTATGCAAAATACTGCAGTGATGAGATTGAGACAAAACAGAAAAGATTGAAAGAAAAGGTGATGGTGATGCAGCTCAGAGCAGCTCAGACAGGTTTACAAGGTTTGCAAGGTTTTTAACAACAGATGCCGCAGCAGCAGCAGCAGCAGCAGGGAAATGCTATGTTTCAGCCGCAGATCAGAGGCAGAGGCCGAGGAGGTTTTGTGAATAATGGTCCTGATTTGAATACCGTTATGATTCCAAATGGTATACAGGCAATGAAGAAGGTGATGCCATGTCACACGTGCGGAATTGTCAGGCATTGGAAACGGGAGTGCCCAATGATGGTGCAGGAAGGTGTAGGTCAGCAAAACAATGATGTCAATGCATTCCAGACTATGAGAGGACCGAAACTGAGAGGTCCAAATCCAAATTTCCAAAACAATATAAACCAGATGCAGGGTTTACAACCCATGCAACCGCAACAGGTGCAAATGCCCCGTGTGCAAATGACACAATTGCAGCCAATGCAACAGCAGTTTCCTATGGTACCTAATCAGCAAATGCAAATACCCTTAGCACCAATGAATCAGCAGCAAGCAATGCTTCCTCAACAGGTCACGGGTCAGGGAATGAGTCAAAATGACACAGTACACCAATTCCCACTACACAGTGAGAATGGAATAAACGATGTATGGGAGAGTGAAAGTTCAGATGAGGAGGGAAATTGTGTGCTTGCAGCATCCTTAGAAGTTGATCAAAAGGGTCTGTATGTGGAGGGAAGAGTTATGGGTCATCGCGTTTCATTCTTGGTTGACACAGGAGCTACACTTTCCACTGTCAGGAGCATTGAAGTACCGAATTTGCCACTTTCAGGGAGAACAGTTCAGGTAGTGGGAGTAGCAAACAGGTACCTGACGAACCCAATCACAGATCCAGTTCAAGTCAGAATTGGGAACTACCAAGGGTCACATAAATTTGTGGTATGTGACTCAAGCCCGATATCACTGTTAGGGAGAGACCTATTGTGCAAATTGGGATGTTCGATTATGTGTTCAAACGATGGAATTAAAATTCAGACAAGCAGTGAAGGGGAAGAAGAGGACAGTGTAGGAGGGGATGAGATGGAGACTGTCGATGAAGAGTATCCCCTGATTACCCTTTATCCGATGATCACTGAAGCAGATATTCCTGCTGAGTTACATGAAACAGTCGGAAAAGAAGTGTGGGATATGACAGGAAAATAGGTGGGATTGGTGAAAGGAGTGGAACCAGTGAAAGTGACTGTAAAACCCAATGTAAGCTTTCCCCAGACCCCACAGTACCATATGGCACAAGACACCCTCATGAAAGTCGCCCAACTCATTGATGAGTTTGTAAAACAGGGAGTACTGAAAGAGGTGTTAAGCAGTCCATGTAATTCACCAATTATGGGACTAATAAAACCGAGTGGGAAGGTCCGAATTGTTCAGGATTTGAGGAAAATAAATGACATAATAATCAAATGTTGTCCCGTAGTACCGAATCCAGCTGTGATAATGTTTCAAGTTCCCTGCGATGCTGAGTGGTTCTCAGTCATCGACTTGTCGCAAGCATTCTTTTCTGTGCCTCTTCATGAGGACAGCCAATTTCTCTTTTGTTTCAAATTCTTAGACAGAGTTTACAGTTGGTGTCGAATTCCTCAAGGGTTTTCGGAGTCACCGTCAATTTTTAATCAGATTCTAAAGAAAGATTTGGAAGCGTTGGAGTTGCCATTCGAGTCAACCCTAGTACAGTACATTGACGATTTACTGATTGCATCCAAGACAGAAAGTGACTGCACAGCCGACACCATTGCCCTATTCAACCATTTGGGAAGGAATGGACACAAGGTGTCTCCTTCAAAATTACAGTTCTGCCAGAAGAAAGTGAAATATTTGGGTCACCAAATAGAGAAAGGGTCACGAAGAATTATGAAGGAAAGGATAACGAGTGTACTTCAAATGAGTCCCCCAAAGACGAGGAGGGAGGTGAGAAAGTTTTTGGGAATGGTGAGCTACTGTCGCCAATGGATTCCCAATTTCTCAACCCTAGCAAAACCTTCACTGAAACTGACCCAGAAAGATGCGCTAGATGAAATAGAGCTGAAAGGAGATGAGATGGATGCTTTTATTGAATTGAAAGAGTGCATGTGCAGGGCTCCAGCTTTAGGTATGCCTGATTACACAAAGCCTTTCACATTGTTTTGTCATGAACGTGATGCGTGTTCCTTGTCTGTCTTGACCCAAGCCCATGGCGGCGTAAACAGACCAGTAGCATATTTTTCAGCTACTTTGGATCCGGTTGTAGCAGCACTGCCAGGGTGCTTGCGTGCCGTAGCCGCAGTTGGTATCAGCCTCACTCAGAGTGAAGGAATAGTGATGGGACACCCTTTAACAGTCATGGTCCCTCACTCAGTCGAGATACTTTTGACACGTTCCCGAACACAACACATGACTGGTGCTAGACTCACAAGGTATGAAACAATAATTCTGGGATCACCTAATGTGCAGCTGAAAAGGTGCACTACGTTGAACCCAGCAACCTTGTTTCCCAGTGAAAATGCCGAAATTGAGAGCGCTGAAGACATCGAGCACGACTGTCTTCAGGTGACTGAATTTTGCACCAAACCAAGACCTGATATCAAAGATATCCGATTGGAAGAAAATGATCAAGTCATTTTTGTTGATGGTTCATGTTTAAGAGATGCCCTGGGAATATTAAAAGCAGGATATGCTGTATGCACGGTAACAGGTGTTCTGGAAGCATCTTGGCTTCAAGGAGTTTACTCTGCACAAGTAGCAGAATTGGTAGCCCTTACTAGAGCTTGCCAACTCTCTGCATTGATGAAAGTCACCATCTACACTGACAGTCAGTACGGATTTGGAATAGTGCATGACTTTGGACAACTGTGGTCACAGAGAGGCTTCATGACCTCTTCAGGATCACCAGTAAAAAATGGTGAAAGAATAAGAGAATTGTTACATGCCATTCAATTGCCAGGGGAAGTAGCAGTGGTAAAATGCAGTGCACACTCGAAGGGACAAGACTATGTTTCTGTGGGAAATGGATATGCGGATCAAGTCGCAAGGTTTTGCGCATTGAACTGTATATTGCTCAGGGATGAATGGAATTTGATAAATGAGCCAGAACTCGAACCAAGTGAAATCTTTGCTCTAAAGGTTGTAGATACAATGGACGAATTGAAATCCTTACAGAATGATGTCAGTGAGGATGAGAAACTCTCATGGACCAAATCACAATGTGTAAAGAGACTAGATGAATTATGGGTTTCAAGTGAAGGGAAATTTGTTCTACCAAACAGCCTTTTGACACAGATAGCCAGATTTTACCATGGACAGGCTCATCTTGGGAGGGATGCCATGATTAGATTGTTTAAAACTGATTGGTTTAACCCCAAATTCCGTCAAGTTGCTGAAGCAGTTTGCCATTGTTGCGTCATTTGCCAACAGATGAACCCAGGGAAGGGAACCGTAGTAAATTTGAGCCACATTGGAAGAGCAGGGGGTCCCTTCAGCAGGATGCAAATGGACTTCATTGAGATGCCTGTGCATGGAGGTTTGAAGTATGTGTTGGTGGTTGTGTGCATTTTTAGTCACTGGATTGAAGCATACCCTACACGCAGAAATGACAGTCTCACAGTTGCAAAACTACTCTTGAGAGAGCTAATACCACGTTTCGGATTTCCGATCTCCTTAGAATCAGATAGGGGAAGTCACTTCAATAACGAAGTAATAAAATTACTTTGTGCAGCGCTGAACATTGAGCAAAAGTTGCATTGTAGCTACCGCCCTGAAGCCTCAGGTCTAGTGGAGCAAATGAATGGCACATTGAAATTAGGGATGGCGAAAATATGTGCATCAACAAACTTAAAATGGCCTGACGCATTGCCTTTGGTGCTAATGTCAATGAGAAACACCCCTGACAGAAAGACTGGATTGTCCCTGCACGAGATCCTTATGGGCAGAGCTATAAGACTTCCAGCAGTTCCTGCAAATGCTCTTTTGAATATTACAGATGATATGGTGTTAGACTACTGCAAAAGTCTAGCTGATGTGGTTCGCTCTTTCTCTCACCAGGTGGAGGCAACCACCTTGCCACCGATCCAAGGTCCAGGACACGCCCTGAAAGCAGGTGACTGGGTCGTGATAAAGAAGCACGTGAGGAAGTCGTGTTTGGAACCCCGTTGGAAAGGACCTTTTCAAGTGATTCTGACGACTACCACCGCTGTGAAGTGTGCGGGAGTTCCCAACTGGATTCACGCCAGTCACACAAAGAGGGTATTGTGTCCCACAGATGAAGAAGTTGAAGCGCTGAAATCACTAGTGTCTGATAACAAAGTGCCAAGTGCCGAGACGGAGCGAAAGGGAACTAGAAGCGAACAGGCAGAAATAGAGGAGGGAGAAATAATCTCTGAGGACGAAGCAACTGATTCATTTGGGGAAGACCAAGGAGGAGCCTCAGAGAGTGACGAAGGCCCGGAAGGTGACAAAGAGCCTGAAACAGCTGAAAGTGACAAAGAGCCTGAAGAAAGTAACAGTGACAAAGGGCTCGAAACAGGTGAAGAAGCAGGAGAGTCTGATCAGAGGAGGGCTTTCCCAGAAGCAGACGATACAGGAAAAGAAAAGGAAAACCTGATTGACTCCCCAGAAGGAGGGGACAAGGCAGAACAGAACGAAACTGCTCAAACTCCTTCAGAAGAGATTGCAGGTCCATCAAGTGGACACAGTGCAAAAAGAAGACCAAGCATATCGCCAGTAAAATTAAGAATTAGAGAAACGTTGAACGACAGTGAAGGGCCAAGAGTGAAAGAGAAAAGAAAGGAAGTGTCTGACGCAATAGCAGCACCAAGCGAAGAGAAAGGCTTGGCCAAGGAAGAAAGTAACAGCGAGAAAGAATCAAAGAGAGATGCAAAATTGAAAAGAAAAAGGATACCGAGCAAAAGATATTCTGGTCCGGAGTGGGCATACTTAGCCAATAACGATTGGTCAGACGAATTCGTATCCCTCAGTCTCGAGAACGAAGAGGCAGAACTTCATTTTGGCACATGAGAAATAAAATTTCACGAACTTCACTGATTAAAGGCATTGATCACCTGATTGACTTTTCAACCGGCTAAGACATTGCTAACTTGATTGACTTTGAAACCGATCTTGAGACAACGCTGCTAACAGATAAGAGAGTAAGCTGCTAAAGAAAACTGTGTGAACATTGAACTCGTTCAGCTTTGTAAATATCTGCAAATCCGTTTTGATAAAGTGTCTCCAACTTTCTGATTCTATACAGATCATGACTAGCTTCACTACACAGGGGCGTAAAATGAAGTGTTGTAAATACATGTGTATAGGTTTAATAACCGCATGCATACTAATTATTGTAGCAATAGTTCTTGGAATGCATGGTAAAAATGAGAGTGAGACGAATTATGCTTCTACTTCTAAGCCTGCTATTGTTACTGAACTAACAGCTCTGAAGAGACTCGAACGAGACGAGAGACATTTGCATGATAAGAAGGAACTTTCATCTAACGTTTTCTATCGCTTGCTGAGTGAGTATGTTGAGATCATGGATGCGAAAGATTGTTATGTGTGTACACAAATACCTAACTTAGTAGTTGAAGGAGTAACGTATCACAGCATGCCTCTTACTTATGGAATTACATGTAGTATAATAACGTCCAGATTTTATGGTCAGACGTACATTCATTATTTTTACTCTAATTATGATGTTACATTTGCATATGTCCCCATAATTTAGTACCTGAGTAAAATAGCTAGAGATTATTATTTCAAATTAATGAGAGAATTCTTTGAGCCGTTGTCACCTTTTCACACAGCACACGCACATAGAGAGAACCTTACATGCTTGCTTTCACAGGTAGAGATAAACTTCTTAGACCGCACTGATGATAGGAGGAAAGAAATGAAGGAGGAATTAGAAAAGGAATTACACAAAAGGACATCCGTAGATAACTATGCTTTTGCCGCAATAAAGACACAAGGGAAAATAGCTTTAGATACATTGCATGTAGGGAGATTTTGTATACATAGACATAAATCATACTATGACACAGTTTTTGTGGGAACGAGTGAATGCAAACATACGTTTTTGTTTCAACCTAAGTGGACGTTCATGCTGAATGGACAAGACCCAGTTATTCCTGGGATATATTATATTTGTGGACTCAACGCCTATTATCGTCTTCCTAAAGGATGGTATGGGAGATGTTACTTGGGAATAGTGTTCCCAAAGATTTATCAACTGGATGACTTAACGAAATTTCCAAAGCTGTCTGAATCACATCATGTTCAGAAAAGGGAGACAGCTTCTGGTGTGGTAGGAGATATATTTGGAGCATTGATTCCTTCAGTGGGAGTCATATTGAATTCAATCAAAATACGAAAGTTGTCTACTATTGTGAATAACATGCTGACTAAGTTTTCAGGAGCTATAATCCTGATGGATGCTGAACTCGCTGCAGAAAGAGCTATGACTCTTCAAAATCGGCTTGCCTTAGACACTCTTTTAGCAAAGGATGGCGGCGTTTGCAAAATGCTTGGTACACGTCACTGTTGTACATATATACCAGACAGCAGTGGGAAAATTAGAACGATGCTTACAAATTTAACTAAAGAAAGTGTAGATTTAAAGGAATTGAAAGAACCAGGAGTTTGGGAGAAAGTTGGAAAAGGATTTGCTTCTGTGGGAAATTGGCTCAGCAACGTTTGGAACGGATTGTTACTAAAAATAGTAAAGGGAATATTAATATTATTAATTTGTCTATTAGGCTCTTGGGGAATATGGAAAGCTATCAAAATGTTAAAAGAAAGGAACAAAAGGAAAAGAGAAGAGAAAATAGAGAACAAAATGGTGGAAATATATAGAGAAAAGTCAAAAGGGACTAAAAGAAAAGGGAATTGACTGAAGTGCCAAATTACTATACAGAATTTTAATGGAATAAAATTTGTGGGTAGATTTGATGTGATGACATAATTAGTCATCAGAGGAGGGATTGATGACGCAGAAAAAGAGGGTCCAACATATATTCATACATATTGTGTAATCAAAACGTATAATGTAGTGTGATTTTAGTAAAGAAAATAATGTACGAGGGAAATTGTGCCCTCGGGGTAGTTCGCCATCATTGTAAACGAGCTTTATTAATCATGAAGTATTGAAAATGTAATAATCCGTCATAATTGCAAATGTATGCCATGATTTCTTGTTTGAAAACTGTTTTGCTTAGCTTAAATTTAGTACAGGCTTTGGCCTAGTTGCCTGGTCTCAAATTCTAACTGCGTGGCTTTTCCTTGAACTAATGAAACATATATTCTTGCTTGAAGTTGTAATTTTCCAGTAGAGCTGACTGATACACTTATCTCTAAGGTTTCGTACTAGGCCGGTTTCATCCCCTTTGATACAAGGTCAGTCTGCAGGTGCGGACAATGAAGGTAAAGATAGTAAAATAATTGGCAACCCATGTTACAACTTGTGTTCCAAGGCTCCAAGGACAGTGTATGCATAAATGAGCGCTAGTAAAAGACAATTTTCATTGGACAATTTGAAGCCAACCTATGAACCCTCCAATGGAAGACCCTGCAGAATTTGGAATGTTTCTTACTTAAACCCACTGGACAAAGAGAAGTCAGCCATTTTCCTCGATGCCAGTTTGAAGTCAGATGCCAGACTCCATTTTGGACGACACCCTGATGCCCTTTTCTCTATCTGAGAGAAAGAGACTTTAAGAATTCTCACCCTAGAGACTTTAACTTTGATTTCCCCCGTCTTGCCCATGCAGTAACTTTGCCCCATTCTCCTTGCCGCTGCAAGGAAGCTTGCCCTTAACTTTGCCCCTTTAAACTTGCCCCATGCTGATCGAACTGGTACCTGAAGGACGAAGACTTTTCTTGAATGCTGATTGTATTTGGTAAATATGAAAGGATAAATGTATTATGCATTGTGGGGTTTTTTCTCCTTTTAGGTACCAACTGCTATTTTGATAGGGTCCTAGCTAGAAGTTTTCCAAATTTGTGTTGACTAAATTCGTTTTGCATGAAACCCCACATGCCAATGCTAATTAGAGGTTAGTCGAGGTATTCATTCAATGTGCCATGCTAAATTGAAATCTTGTTATGCTGACCAATGTATGAAATTAGTCAAATACAGTTAGTCATATTAGTGATTTGCATTGCCATAACTGAGTGTATCATTATCCAGATTTTGCGTAGATTGCGTTTCTTCCGCCGTTATGGACAGCCAGTAATGTTCATATAAACATATCATTTGGTTTTGAGACTTATATACTTCGTGTTAGCTTTGTTAATATAGGGAAATAAATTCACTAACTTTTAATAAACTGGTGTGGTTACTCATGACTGAAAGGTCATGGTGCGCCGAAATATCAACTGTTATTGATTTCTGATGTGCTATATTGATCTATTAATTGAGTATTGATTACCGATTGCAATAGTTATTGATTATTGATCTGAGTGACTCGACTATTTTAGGATGAGGAGAGCCCGACTCGGTTAAAAGATTCACCGACCTCCAACGTGTCCAGGTACAGGTAATTTATAAGGGCTGGACGCGTTATCAGCAGCAAGTGCAGATTCTGCACTTTTGACGATTTTCAGTCCAGCCTCTCTGCAGGACAAAGCATCAGACATTACCCCACCTGTAACTACTGGCTCAAATAAAAAATGGGTCCCTGTCCCTTCATTGGATCCTAAGAGTCATATCAGCACGTTGTTGAAGTCTCCTGATGTAAAGCAGGCTTCTGCTCCCATAAAATGTAACCAATGAAAAAATATTAAAATGTACATGGCTTAAACAGCACAAAACTCACCTTTGTATTTTTACCCCCAGGAATGGGGGCATTATGTATCATGAATGGTGGGGTACGAGGTCTCCATCATAGGTATGGATCATACCTGTCTCCTGCCTCTTTTGTGCTTGCAGCAGTCCTGCACAAATTCAGCAGTGCTGTAGAATGGGAGATTTAGCAGGCGCAGCACAGATTTACAGAGGGTTCTGCTGGAATGTTTAGACCTTTTAGAATGTCCTCTGCCACTTAATGTACAGCAAATTTATGGGCAGGTTCTATGCACATTTATCCCATATGGTAGTCACAGATTATTATTTCTGTGAATTTATGGGTGTGGAAACAGTGCCCTTTTCCCAATCTGCAGTGACACTGATCTGGAACAATAAATACAATCAAATGTTTTACTGTACCTACAATTGAATGGATTCAATATATGCCCATTAAATTGAATGGATTGTTATACGCCCATTGATTGTTATGGCCGTAGTCAATTGAATGGGTTGCAATACCTCCAATAAATTGAAAGGACTGATATACCTCCAATCGAATGGATTGCCATAGCCCCAGGCAATTAAATCCATTGCTATACCTCCATTCCATTGAATGGATTGTTATACCTATAGTCAGTTGAATAGATTGCTACATCTCCAATCCGTTGAATGAATTGCTATACCTCCAATCCATTCAATGGAATGTTATATCTCCAATCCATTCAATGGAGTGCTATGCCACAATGGCCCTGTGTCTGTAAGATCAGAAACAAGAAGTAGAGAATACATTTTGAGAGGGACTCATTTCACAGAACTAGAGAGTGCAAACAGTGGAATTTGTGGTTATAATTCAGGATATGGCAATCTTCTGATCAAACTCCTCTTAGTAGTGTATGGAATCCATTACCATGACAGCATTTGTCTATGCAGTCTGTTTGGTAAAGGGGTGGGAAAACTCTTCTTCTCAGGAGAGATGGCTTTGGGAATATTGGGAAAATTGTAAATACGACAATCATTCACAATGACTTTTCCCATCCCATTTGCACACATAACTTTGTCATGAAAAAGTGGAAGTTAGTTTGCAAATGTCTTTTCAGGGGTGACAGTGAAGGCTTTTCCCGCTTGGAAAACAATTTTCAAGTCCAGTAAGAAAAGAGATTAAGTAAACTATGCAAATACTTATTTCCTCCTGGACTCTATAGCGTAGCATGCATAAGGTACTGGGGATACATGTGAAAAGCAATAAGTTATGTAGATTTTTTAAGCTTATTGTTTTGCCTTTTGTGAATCTTGGAAAATGAGCAAGCATATGGCAATCATAGACGATAATCTATGAAGCACGGATTTGCTCTTTTAAGGGTTGAGCGTGCAAGCGCTCTGGCCTGTTGTATTCTCTCTGTGGGATTTTAACCATGCCCACTCTTGCTATTCATTCTTTGGTGTGCTTATTTTAAATGCTTCATTTTTATTGGTGCATTTTGTGAAATGTCCCTCTGTTATGTGCTGATCTTGCTCCCAGGCGATTTCACTAAGTGAACATTTTTGTTGGCCATCACACTACATCACGCTTCCTCCTGTTACACCGTGTAATGGCTCCTCCTCCGGCTTGAGTTTGCCTTTCATCCCAGCCACGATCCTTTCTAGACATTCGCAAAAGGAGCCCACGATTCCATGTTGCAAAACTGCCATTTACATTTGTCCTTGAGTTGCAGGACACACAGGCCATTTGTATTTGGCAGTAGGGCCCACACAGAAACGAAATCAAAAATACCTATTTTTATTGTACAGTTTTTTTTATTGAAGAGTGACATATTTTTGCAGATAAGGAATGAGCAGATGCATTATGGAAGCCAACTAGCGACAGTTTAGGTAGGCCCTGCCATCGACACAAGAGTATAAGGAGAGAAGGCCTACAGAGATCGGTATTTTAGTCACTGTTTTCCAGAACACTACTCAGTTGACACCAGAGGAGGAAATGCACCTGGTAGGCTTTGTAAATCAGTGAAATGGCAGAGGAGGGATATAAACAGGCACTACAGCTGAGAAACCAAGACCAAGAAATAAATGCGGCACTGCGTGCTTGTAGAACTGATTATCAACAGAAATGGGAACAAAAACAGTACATGAAGTCACAAAAGATCTAGTGCAAAAACAGATATGCAGTAGTGATGGGGGGTCAAGACCAGAGCTGTAGACCAAGTTGATGGGCCTGTTTTGTAAAAGGTGGGCATGGAGTGGAAGAGTGTTAATGAGCCCTGAAGCTTTTCTGTTTCCTAGCTTGTCACAGACTATGGTAATAGGTTTGACAAAGGGAATGAAAATTCTCAAAAGAGCTAGAAATTTGGTAGTGAAAGAAATAGTAAAGTCTTTCATCTGTAGGAACAATGATTCAATTCTGACCATTGCCAGGGCGCTTATGCCATCTAAGGCTTGGAGTTGCTAACGGTTTGGCAGTCTCTGGCACAGTGAGCCCATGAGTCTTTTTAATAATAAGTAAATCGATGCAATGCTTTGCGCCACACGATAGCCAGGGTACAACATTACCATAAATAACCCCCTACACACGGAAAATGAGTTAGGCAATGTATATTGGATGTTACGATCTTAGTTTGCTGCAGCACAAAAGAGCACATCAATGCTTTATTAAGGAGTCTGCTGAATACTAGGTGAAGTGTAGCAGTTTCATTTTTCAGCTGTTTGCGAGTCCATCAATCCCTTCATCTTTAAAGAGAGGAAGTTAAAGCAAGAAGTGAGCTGTCACCTGGAAGTAAATTGAAGAATGTTGAAAAACTGCCCATTGGGATGTGCTAAATGTATTTTTATTTTAAGACCTTATTGGGACTGCCGAATGTCAGGTTTTGCAAACTTCAAGGCCGTTTTTTCTGAAAATCACTTCTGCTTCTTTCTTCTAACCGCAATACACTTCATTATATTGATAGTGATGGTTCTTTTTCCTCCCTGCTTTCTCCACTTATCACTGTTTTTCTGTCTTATTCATCCTCCTTCTTTCTCTGTTTTCCACCATTCTCGCTCTTGTTCTGAATGGAAGCTCAGTGGCGAAATATAAGTTCCAGTCACCAAAAATGAGTGCTGGGCTAAAATTACACAAGGACATAGGGAATTGCTCCGATGAATCCCTATCTGTCTTCTCCCCAGAGATTGCACAAAAAAAGATAACCGTTTATAGCAATGAGTTGGCGAGTCAGTAAGAAATGCAGACTGACCTTGTCTGCCTTAAAAAGTCTCTTGAGGAATTTTTCAAAAGCCACTTGTGCTGTCCAAAAAGGCCCTTCCATGAAGGGGTGTGCCATGCAAATTTTTTAATTGTCTGATACCGCCCACCAGGCAGAGCATGTTCCATTTCATTCATAGGTCGAGTGCACAAGCGCTCTGATGTGTTGAGACCTATCTGTGGGCTTTTAACCATACCCACCACACGGCCATCACTATCACTCATTCATGGGCTGCCTTTCAAAAATAATTTGTTATCATTGGTAAATGCTTTATATATGTCCCTCCTTGGGGCAGTTTTGTTACCGCCGTGGCCATCGACTCTGTTCCATGGATAATTGCATGTTTGCCGATACGTTTGACTGAAATCAAACTTCTTTTTCCTTTGTTAATGCTGAATTTTTACTAATGATTATTCATGTATTCTGAGTGTTGAATTTGTATAAAAAATGAGTTAACGTAGAGAAATTATACACACATTTGAAAATTTGCCTACTTGAGTGGCCTTCAATATTCACAAAGTGTACTTATTAACAGCTTATTAATGAAAAATGTCGAGCTCATGTTTGGATTATTGTAGTAGTATGTCATATTAATGGGTATGTATTATGTATATGCTTTATTAATCATAGGTCTTACTTTAGCGAGGTCTTGGGCCTACTTGCATCGCCTCATGTCAAGATGCATTTCTTAGGTGATTTATAAAATGGCTGCTTAGAGAATTAAATTGTGATTTTCCACTGCATATGACGAATGTTAGCAGCTAAAATTCTTTCCTATGAGGACTGCTTGCTACAATATGCTGTGCCGGCTAGGGATAAGTTGTATAACTTATGGATGCACTGACTGGAGTATAAGCTGATACAAATTTGTTTCCTGACAAGCCCAACTACAGGAACAGGAGAAGAGGAGCCAATCATCGACATGTGAACAGGGGACTAGTAAAATCTTAGAATTGGGGTTCTACTTTCATTGGACTAAATGTACAAGTATGATTCTTTGACCATTAGCAACGTGAGAAGTAGTTTCAGGGAATCTAACTTAGCCAGACTGCACTGAGAGGAGATACGCAATTCGCCATTCGCACCTTTTTCCTAACGGTCCCGAGAGGTCATTCCACTATATTCTTCTTAACAGTCTTGAGTGTTTAGTTATCATTCTTTCCGAGCTGCATGAAAAGACTTTGCTTTCCTGAACTTTAGTGCTGAATTCAGATGCACTGCTGACCGAACTGATGTCCAATTGACGAAGACTGTCACAGCTTGCTGAACCATATTGAGGCAAGGTATAAGACGATGTTATTGAATGTCATCTCTATTTGCTTTTATCCCTCGGTACCAACCGCTAATTTTGACAGAGCCATAGTTACATGTATTTCGAATTTGTGTTGACTAAATTGTTTTGCATGAAGTCCAAGCATGCTATTCTAATATGAAGGTTAGTTAGGGTTCTCACTGATGATGCTCGCCACATGTAATAACAGTTGCTGTCTTTTCTTTGCTGAATTTAAATGTATGCGATTTCGTTTGCGCAGCTATTCTTGATTTGTACTGCAACCTTAGAATGCGTAGTGGTCCAAGCATTGATTAAACTGTGATTCTTTAGGACATTTGGGCAGCCAGTATTGTTTCTGTATGCTTATCTTTTGATTTTGAGACTAAGAGACAGATTTATACGTTTTTAGTGCCACATTTGCGTCATTTTTTGATGCAAAAATGGAGCAAACTTACAAAATTCAATTATTTTTTGTAAGTTTGCCCCACTTTAGCGTAAAAAATTGAAACTCTGTTTATGACTCTTTCCTTGTGAAAGGGGCGGGGCACTGGGGGTGACGAGCAGAGGGGAGTGCACTGTACACTCCCCTCAGAGCATATGTTTGTTTGGGCGGCCATCGTAGGCCGGCCAAACACACATGCGCACAGGGCTCTTTCCAGCCCAGCAATACATTATGATTGCTACATTATGATTGTCGATGCTATTAATTATTATTGCTACTGATTTGTTTTGTCAGTCAAAAGGTCAATCGACCAACAAATGCATCACCTTATAAATGAATGTCAATTGACCAAAAAAGGTCTGATGCGCTAACACCTTTTGTGTCTCCCCTTTGCACCTACGCTCATGGCGAGAGTAGCGCTTTGAATTGGCTTGCTTATGTCCACTGTTTTACTTTTCATTTTCAATTTTTGTGGCAAGAAAGGTCCAGTTAGGAATCTGATACTTTTACACTTCAGGCTTTAAAGTTTAAGATTGGCTAGAATGAATTTAAATATTATTGTGAGTTCCTTAGGAAAAGTAACTTGGCAACTCCTCCAGCTTCATGCACCCTTACCTTTAAGGCATTGTCCTCTGATCATTGTACATCCTCTGAAACTGTTTGATTTAAAATGGATTTTAGTAAACAAAACATTATTGAGTTTCACAACTTTCCCCATGCCAACCCACAAAAAAAGAAACTCCAAATGTGAAGGCGCTGCATATCCAGTTAACACAAACACATACTCTCCAAACTTACACACATAGCTCACTTAAATTACAAAATGCACTTCCCAGGATGTGGCATCCGATTCCATTGGTGTGGCATTAGACAGTCTACCAGATGATCATGAAATAAAACCTATGCTGATCGGTTTGCATAGAGGCTTCAATGAGTGGGAAGTCTTTCATGCCCATTCGTCATAAAGGGGGCTCTAGAGCACACCAATAATATGTTGTGCAAATATGAATGAAAGTGTGAATACTGTTTGGCTTCGCATTGGATGGTATTTAATTTCAAGGTGTCTGTCAAGCCACAGCCAGCCTTTCTGAGGAAATGTCTAATGTGAATCTGAAACAGTCAATGAAATGACCGAACATGGCGTTTGCGAGGCGGAGGGCATGTCAGCAGTAAAATGTAATGTATGGATGCATTGCACTTTAATATTTAATGTATTTACTTGTGTCATCTTAAGAGACAGCTTGTAGAATGTTTTTTAACTTTTATTGTTCTGAGGAATCTATCTATGCCAATTTCTAAAAATTTCTACTGCTTTGCTGAATATACAGTATACAACATTTTAACAATATAGTTTTCATGCATCCCTTTTTTGTGTGTGGGCTTGGACTAAAGTATCGTTTTCAGTTAATAAGGCCATGGAATCAAGGGCCACTAGTGACCTTTGCCAAGATAATGACCTACAGAAGTGGCAAAGCAGCTGCTAATTTGTCTAAAAAGTACAGAAGCAAATCATTGTCCAAACTAAACGGGTTTTGGAAAAGTATTTGGTGAGAAATTAAGCCATTTTAAAAATAAAAAATCACACTTAACCAGCACTATTGTGTTGGACATACAATCCATAAACATATTTATTTTCGATTATTTTAGCACGCCTTTTTAATATAATTGTCTAGAGACCTTACCACTGTTCAATATTTTGTGAAGATCATGATGATATTGCTTCAATTATATAATCAGGAACGGCTTCTCCATCAGGGCGGAGGAGCGTTGCCTCCCCCCCGTCAGCAGCAACCGCTGGAAATCCTTTCACAAGGAAAGAGTCATAAACTCTGTTTATGATCCTTTCCTTGTGAAAGGGGCGGGGCACTGGGGATGACGAGCAGAGGGGAGTGCACTGCGCACTCCCCTCAGAGCGCATGTGTGTTTGGCCGGCCATCTTGGGCCGGCCAAACACACATGCGCCCAGGGCCCTCCTCAGCCCAGCAACTCATTATGATTGTCGATGCTAGTAATTATTATTGCTACTGATTTGTATTGGTACGGGGTCTGATGGTGGGAACTACTCTAAGCGCAGTCAAAAGGTCCATCGACCTACAAACACATCAACTTATAAATGAATGTCAATTAACCAAATAAGGTCTGACGCGCTAACACCTTTTGTGTCTTCCCTTTGCGCTTACTCTCATGGCGGGCGTAGCGCTTTGAATTGGCTTGCTTATGTCAACTATTTTACTTTTCATTTTCAATTTATGTGGCAAGAAAAGTCCAGTTAGGAATTTACAACACTAATAGCTCTAACTCGAGCAAACGAGAGACCCATTGCATGCAAATGCTTGTTTATTTTGCATTAAAAGGATCATGGGATCCCTGAGCTTTTAACTTGGGTCCACTCCCTCGTTCTGCATCTGTGTTACCTCATTTTGGCACACCTGTGTCTCCTCAGGCAATCATCCTAAGAGGGTGAATCTGATACTTTTGCACTTCAGGCTTTAAAGTTTAAGATTGGCTAGAATGAATTCAAATATTATTGTGAGCTCCTTAGGGAAAGTAACTTGGCAACTCCTCTGGCTTCATGCACCCTTAGCTTTAAGACCGCTGCAAATCCTTTCACAGGGAAAGGGTCATAAACTCCTTTCCATGTTAAAGGGGTGAGGCACGCACTTGGGGTGATGAGAAGAGGGGAGTGCACTGTGCACTCCCCTCAGAGCGCATGTGTGTTTGGCCGGCCAAACAAACATGGGCACAGGGCTCTCTCTGGGCTGGAGCGAGCCTTCACCGGCTCCCAGTCTGCTGGGAGTACCCTGGCTGGGCACTCCCAGCCAATCCTGATGCTGCTCTGAGAAGAGTCAGGATTGGCTGCAGGGCAGGCTGGGAGCCTTTGCCTGCCGCAGCGATGGGAGAGGAGCGGCCCGGAAGTGGAGGAGGTAAGGGATTTAAAAATGTATTTTTATTAATTTTCTACCACCCCCCCTTGCCGCCGCGCCCCCCAGCACCACCCCGACCCAACAAAGCCCCGCAAGCTGATCCTGGATATAATTGTGAATATCATGCAGTAAGTTCCAAATGAATGGAATTCCTTAGAATAATTCCTAGAGTTGTTTGATAAAAATGCATATTTTCACCCTCAAATCCCTTTAATTTGTAAGGATATGCATTTCAAGTTTCTCAGCACGTTTCTGGTATCAATGTAGGAAGAGTTTGGTGGTGAATGGTTTATCTATGTTTGAACACTAGAAGTCGAGTACATTATCTGAAGGTCAAATTCTCAGATGTACCACCACATTGATGAGATCAACTTGACAGCTAATACTTTGTTAAGTCTTAGCTTTAAAGGTAGTTTATAACTACGACTTCAACCCAGTACCTTCACCATAGAGCTCATGTAACTTTTTAAAGTAAAGGAAAATGAATTACATTAGTTACTTTTAAATATATTATTTATTTCTCCTAATACTGACCCTAACTGTATTCTCCGCTTTCAATCAAATTAAAGTTAATGTCATGTCTCACATTAATTTAACCCTTAATCAACCCTAACACTTAATTATTTTAAATAAAATAACAAAAGTAAATAATTACCTTTAAGCTAACTCTAATAAAAACGAACGTTTACTTTAAAAAAAAATATTTATGAATCGGATTCAAAAGTAACCTTGATATTACCAGGGAGTGGCTTGAGTGGTGACTACCTGTGTGGACTAAAAACCTACCTCAAATTGCCTCATGAGCCTTATGTTGCAGAAATTAGGGGTACGACAGGACCAACAGTGCTGCAATGTCCTTCTGCTTTTTTTTATTGCACCATTACTTAATATGAGCTGGTGGTTATCTGTGGGGGGCTCAGGTTCTTATTTTTGGGGACTGGCACTTATTTTTCTGCATCACACATTTCCAGAGAGCAAGAAAGAGAATAACAAACAAATGATGAAAGGGGGAGGAAGAGAAAGGCAGAAAAGACATCCGAAGGGAAAAGCTGAGACTTGCAGGGGTGAGGTAAATGCTCAGGTTGTGCCTGGTAGTGGATTCAAGAGACATCAGGTGCATTCAAGAATATGGATCCTTAGTATTGGTCATGCCAACATTTAATTACTCTGTTTGCAGGCTGCTCAACAGAGCTTTGGGCATGTGCACTTTGTGTTTTAACAGAGTAAGCACTGTTCTGCTCTTCATTCTTGCCTTTCAATCGGCCCAAGACCTGCGGATTCAGCTGATGCCTTATAGGCTGTGCCAAGTCCACACCCCTAATTCTGTTTTGTGTGTGGATCGAGCAGTGTCATGGTATATTTGTCAGTTCATTCAAATTCAAGGTATTATCCACAGTACTCAAACTATTATTCATTAATAAGGGCTAAAGAGGCCAAAACTATTCTGGAGGGGTAGCACAGGCTGAACTGTTCCTTTGGAGCAGGACCAAAACTGATTTGAGTATGACAGGTCCCTGTGGGTGGGTGGAAAACAACAAGCTTGAACGCAGCCTGAGCAATTGCCAGTGGTTGAGATTAAGTTAAGCCTTACTTTCAACATCATGTTTTCATTGCAGTAGATGTCCTAAATGTTACACAAAATGTGGCTCACATGCTAAATGTGCCAAATAATTCAAGCTCTACCTCACTAACACGGTATAAATAAGCAGTAGCTGAATCGAAAAGGCAGATATAAGGGTTGCATATTATCTCACGGTCTACTCCTAAGAGGTACCACTGCATTAATGTATCCAGATGGCCCACTGCTACCTTGCTAAGATTTAGTTGTACATGCATTTTACAAGCATTTCAGACTAGTACCTTTTGCTCATCAACCTTGTTAAATTAAAAGAAAACAAATGTAATTATTGACATTCAACTATATTATTTATTTTACTTAATGCTTCTGCCTGGAGAGGACCAGGCCTGACAGTTTGAGATGGACTGTTCCTATTGGAACATGCCTGAGACTGTGTTATAGTGGGCTAGGTGATAAGAAGAACTCTGAGGCTCGAGTGGGTGGAAGTGGTAATTTATTTATAATCTCTGAATAATGTCAAATTTGTGCGTTGGTGTGTCCTTGTCCCGTAATGTGTCTCCCTTGTCTTTTCTTCACAGCTCCCTTCTTGACCGTCGATGAACCTCTATCCGACTCCCCAAAGCGTACCGGAAAAGGAACGAAAGGGAAGGTAAGTCAGGGTATGGAGATATATATGTTGTAAGAGCGTTAGATTAGAAGGGAGAGAGAGAGAGACAGAGAGAGAGAGAGAGAGAGAGAGAGAGAGAGTGAGAGAGAGAGAGAGAGAGAGAGAAAGAGAGAGAGAGAAAGAGAGAGAGAGAGAGAGAGAGAGAGACCCGAGTGCGTGTGTGGTAAGGCAAGAACAAGATGGTGTTTACACAATCACCCCTTTTTTTGTTTCACCAAGTAGAGGGATTTGTCTCTAAGAATTCAAAAGGTATTGCTAGGATTTACTGCTGTTGTTGTCTCTAGTGTCCCTTTCCCGGTTCTCTCCTGTGCCCTCTCTGCCCGCTCCCAGCTGCTCCCCTCTCAGCCCCTCCTCACCGTCCCTACCCTCCTCCCCTCTGTCTCAGCACTTCTGTGTTTCAAATCGCTGTCCTTTGAAAAAGGACCATACCTTGCTCAGCCACGCCCCTCCTGGGACGTGGCGGTTTCTGCGCGTCTCCTCGTGGCTTCTCTCCTGCACGGGGTCCGCTGCCTTCCTGGGAACGTCGGGGTTCCCAGGTCTTCCCTCGGATTCCTCCGCTCCGCCGGCTGCCGGCCGTTTAGGGTCCTCCGCCTCTCCATCATCTTCCTCCTTCGTCCTCCGTAGTCCGTTCTCGCTTTTTTCTACTCCCGGAATCCGGAAATCCGGGTTCATTGGGCAGACGCTGGCCACCTGGTTGCCACGGCAACGGGGAACGCTCTCCTCCGTCTCGCGCGGACAGCGCCAGTCGGAGGAGTCAAGAGCTGTGGCTACAGACTGGTTTGCATTTGCCACACTATACGAATGTGGCCTGGGCAATCACCAGTGACTGAGAATAATGTAAGCATTCTTTCCATCATCTGTTTATTTTTGCACTTGGCTGCTTTTTTTTAATTCTCTAGTGGGGCAAGTCTGCAAATTGTAGCTAGGTAGCCCTCCACGAGAACTCACCACTGAGCTTTGCTGAAGCATTGCCTCCTTGTCTCAGTTTCTCAGAGTTGAAAAAGGTCCTACAAAGTTAGTACTGCTGGGAAAGTTCCTCCTGATGACCAATTCAGCCCTCAACTCCCCGTCTCGCTCTAGCCATTTCTGTTGTGTGGCCTAATCCATACTGGTCAGCTGAGCTCAGTGAGCCTTCTGCCTTTTTTCCTGTTGCAGCAATTGGTGGTCAACCAACTTCATCATTTGGGTTCCAGTCCCTTTGTGCCGGTAGGAGTCATGACTTCATGGGTCTGCTAGATAGAGTCTTCTTCCTTCCTGCTGTTTCCTCCCATGTGAGGAATATTTTGAGGAGTCATACATATGCACTAGCTATCTGTTAGAAAATTCACACCGAGCTAGGCAACTTTCGCAGTAAAACCCTACCTCCTTATACAACACTTTCTCAGTTTCCTCTAATCCTTCCCAGAGTTTCTCAGTCAAGGTGGCCATAGTCTTTCTCCAGTATCTCGAGTCTTGGCCTTCCATCTAGCCACTCCCATATGGAAATAAGGGTTTATAACATTCCAATCTTTTGAGCTGAAGAGAAATCCACAAACGAAACTTACCTATGACACATTGCCAAGATATAAAACTGTCAATTATTTCTCCCTTTTATTCTAGTGCATATTAAAATATTTACACCATTATGAACTTGACATCTTTGAGGCAATAGCCATTGTATATATCAGGGGTTTTGTCTTTTAAATTCTCAAATGATAGTATGATTTTAATTACAATGCATTCACAGGATTCTTAAATTATGCAAATCTACCCTGGCAATGATCAGGCTCGGTGGGCTTAAAATATAATTTAACCAATATAACAATCAGTTTTAACCATCACTTGGAATTCAACCAAAAAACATCATTCATTGAACAACCTCTCAAGCCTCATATTTAAAGGATGGATGGATGTCCTCACTGTTTTTGTGTTTTACAGTGTGGGTGGTGGGTGGTCATTAAGGCGATGTTTCAATGGCAAGTGCTTAATGACAGTTTCATCCTAAGAAATGGATATTCTTTGGGTTCTCGAACTTGAGATGAAGAGAGAAGATAATGTTGTGGTCAAACCTACACTGGTGTTAACATGGATCACAGCGATTCCATTGTTGGTTTTATAATATTTTATCACTGGATCATCAGGGGAGAGGTAAATGTTTAGTAAAATTGATGATTTGAATGCTAGGGGCTTCAACCTCCCAATGAAATCCAGACATGTCCTTGCTTAAACAAAGAGGCGCAATGTTGATGTGGAATTTCTGCAGCAGACATATGTAATGGCTAGGGCAGAATCTAGATTTAATATTTACACTTTCTACTCAACAGTGCAACATGTGCACTCAGCAGCAACGTTTGGTGGATTTATGGAAACTGCTATCTTAGTTCAGATGCTGACCGACCTTTCCACTGTCACTGTTATTGCCACTCAATGTGAAATAAAAGAAGTTACACAAACTCCATGAAATGGGACTGTGTTGGCAACTATCGCCCATGAATGTTTCCCTCGGACACCCTATTGGGTAGGTTATTTAAAGACAAGTTCAGACAGAGAATAAGAGATTACTTTTACTTAGATGAGTGATCAATGGCTAGTGCTGCAATTCATTTGGGAGCAGTCAAGGACTGTGTTAAGGACTACTGCATTTCTAAGGAATCATGCATATTATAACTGATTCAGGGAACCCTGAATAGAAAGGAGGGAGAGTTGAAGAGGGTAGAGGAGGACTATCCAAGGACTCAGAAATCCGACACACTGGAGGCAATTCATAATGCACTACTGCAAGTCAGAGACGAAAAGGACCAAGAGAGACAGAATATGGGGAAATCGCCAAAGCCAGATAATATGTGGGAGGTGAACGCCAAGTCATACACTGGCTAGATTGTTGAACCTGCTGTGGGCACCTCACAATGTTTTGACCATAACAAATCAGATTTGACACTGGAGTACGCTAGCCCTGACATTTTGAAAATATTTGCATATTTCTATGTGACTCTGTACCACGTGGTGGAGGAGGGTCCACCGGATCACATCCTGGAGTACCTTTCTGCGGCTTGGTTGGCATGACTGGAAATATATGAAAGGGAACCACTCAACATGCAGTAAACGGATAAGAAAATGAAAGAAGTTATAAAAGCATCATCTGGTGGGAGGGCCTTCCTGTTAGATGGCCTGACTGCCGTATATTCTATGAAGAGTAAGCAGAGCTTCTTGCCCTTCATTTATTAGAGACGCATGGCGAGTCTAGACAGAAGGGAATGCTACCTCTTACACTAAGAAAGGCCATTATTATAATCTTACTAAAGCTGGGCAAGCCAGCAGACGAAAGTGCATTGTACTGCCCACTATTCCTAATAAATATTGACAAGAAAATAGTGACAACATTTATAGTGAATGGACTGCAGTCATATATGAGGGGGCTGGTACTGCAGGCACAATCAGGCATTGTCACTGGGAGGTTCACCACAGATAACTTGCAAACTTTTTTTCCTCATTCAAGAGTTTGACCCAGATATTACCATAGTAGGGATTTTACTTAATGTGCATAAACCTTTTGATTCTCTGTTATGAAAAAAATTGTTTGTTGCCTTAAGGTGAATGGGATTAGGGGATTGCTTGGTTGGGTAGATTGAACAATTATATAGTGAATTTGGGCACAAATTTAAGAACAGTACCACTTTTTGTGTGTCCCTTAGCACCCCCCTAATGCCACCATGTGTGTGCCGTATTAAACATACGAAGCACCATGGCACAGGTTAGGGACAATAGCGTCTGCATTTTTTTCATGGTGGCTCTACAGGGAGTGCAGAATTATTAGGCAAATGAGTATTTTGACCACATCATCCTCTTTATGCATGTTGTCTTACTCCAAGCTGTATAGGCTCGAAAGCCTACTACCAATTAAGCATATTAGGTGATGTGCATCTCTGTAATGAGAAGGGGTGTGGTCTAATGACATCAACACCCTATATCAGGTGTGCATAATTATTAGGCAACTTCCTTTCCTTTGGCAAAATGGGTCAAAAGAAGGACTTGACAGGCTCAGAAAAGTCAAAAATAGTGAGATATCTTGCAGAGGGATGCAGCACTCTTAAAATTGCAAAGCTTCTGAAGCGTGATCATCGAACAATCAAGCGTTTCATTCAAAATAGTCAACAGGGTCGCAAGAAGCGTGTGGAAAAACCAAGGCGCAAAATAACTGCCCATGAACTGAGAAAAGTCAAGCGTGCAGCTGCCACGATGCCACTTGCCACCAGTTTGGCCATATTTCAGAGCTGCAACATCACTGGAGTGCCCAAAAGCACAAGGTGTGCAATACTCAGAGACATGGCCAAGGTAAGAAAGGCTGAAAGACGACCACCACTGAACAAGACACACAAGCTGAAACGTCAAGACTGGGCCAAGAAATATCTCAAGACTGATTTTTCTAAGGTTTTATGGACTGATGAAATGAGAGTGAGTCTTGATGGGCCAGATGGATGGGCCCGTGGCTGGATTGGTAAAGGGCAGAGAGCTCCAGTCCGACTCAGACGCCAGCAAGGTGGAGGTGGAGTACTGGTTTGGGCTGGTATCATCAAAGATGAGCTTGTGGGGCCTTTTCGGGTTGAGGATGGAGTCAAGCTCAACTCCCAGTCCTACTGCCAGTTCCTGGAAGACACCTTCTTCAAGCAGTGGTACAGGAAGAAGTCTGCATCCCTCAAGAAAAACATGATTTTCATGCAGGACAATGCTCCATCACACGCGTCCAAGTACTCCACAGCGTGGCTGGCAAGAAAGGGTATAAAAGAAGGAAATCAAATGACATGGCCTCCTTGTTCACCTGATCTGAACCCCATTGAGAACCTGTGGTCCATCATCAAATGTGAGATTTACAAGGAGGGAAAACAGTACACCTCTCTGAACAGTGTCTGGGAGGCTGTGGTTGCTGCTGCACGCAATGTTGATGGTGAACAGATCAAAACACTGACAGAATCCATGGATGGCAGGCTTTTGAGTGTCCTTGCAAAGAAAGGTGGCTATATCAGTCACTGATTTGTTTTTGTTTTGTTTTTGAATGTCAGAAATGTATATTTGTGAATGTTGAGATGTTATATTGGTTTCACTGGTAATAATAAATAATTGAAATGGGTATATATTTGTTTTTTGTTAAGTTGCCTAATAATTATGCACAGTAATAGTCACCTGCACACACAGATATCCCCCTAACATAGCTAAAACTAAAAACAAACTAAAAACTACTTCCAAAAATATTCAGCTTTGATATTAATGAGTTTTTTGGGTTCATTGAGAACATGGTTGTTGTTCAATAATAAAATTAATCCTCAAAAATACAACTTGCCTAATAATTCTGCACTCCCTGTAATCTTGCAAAGTACATGGAGGCCCATTATAAATATTGGTGTGCCTTTTTTTAATGCCTGGTCTGTGCAGGCGTTAAAAAAATGCTGCACAAAATAGCGCAGTGGAATCTCATAGATTACTCTTACTCTGTGCCATTTTTGCGGTCCCCCTAATGCGGGAATGCCCCCCTTGCATACATTATGCCTGGTGCAGGCAGAATGTGCTGCAAGGGGTTACAAAGTGGTGCAATGCATGCATTGCACCACTTTGTAAATCTGGTGTAGTGAATTCAGCTTAATTGAGCCACATTAGCGTCAGAAAAAATGACGCTAATGTGGTTTAAGGAGGTGCTAGGCCCTCTTAAATATGGGCCCTAGTACCAGATTCCAGGCGATGGTTGCCTTGACCTCCCCTTTCAGATTAGGAGACGCACTCAACAGGACTGTCCTCTTTAACTGTTACTCATGGGCATCATTTAGGGGTAGCCAGGGGTCACAGCTGTGACCCCAGGTTAACCCTTGTGACCCCTGGCACTGCCTCTATAATCCCTGGCCTCAGAGATCGTAAAATCAGTGCCAGCACACAGGGGCAGCTGGTCCTTATGGACATTGCTTTGGCCTTCACTTCCCTGGTTTCAATCAGCTTTTTATTACACTAATAGTGAATAATATATTATTCACTGTTAGTGTAATAACAAATGGAGTACAGTTAGCTGGAATATGAACCTCCATGGTAGCTTTAGTAATAAAAAACACTTTTATATGTATGTTGTGTACATGCTTGTGGGTGAGAGAGTGTTTATGTGAGAGAGAGTGTGTGTATGAGTGAATGTGTGTGTATGTGTGAGCATGTGTGCATGAGTGAATGTAAAGATGGAATGTCATGTGATGTCACTTCGGCTACCCCTGGCATTTTGGTGAATTGACGTCCATGCTGTTACTGTTTGCACTTGCCACTGAACGGGTGATTAATATCCTCAATGAAAAACACACTCGTAGATGGCTATGGATGGTGAGCGCAAGTTATCTTGTGTCTCTATCAATGTTCCCTCTGATCAAATTTTTCTGTGTGCAGCACCAGTATGTTTGTGGGTGTGCTCTTCTTGACTGTGTGCACGAACAGGTGTAGTGAGAAACCACTCAATGAAAAATGGTTGTGAATCAGCTTTCACATCTGAGATGGAGGGAGGTGAGGTGGATCTTTGGAGATAAAAAGCTGAAGAGGCCCAGCCGAAATCAAGATTCCAATCTAAAACAGTCCGCGAAAGGGAATCAAACATGTTGTCTGCTGTTTCTAGCATGGTGCAGTAATACAACTTTGACTACTTTTTTTGGTAAACTGATCTTACTGTGAAAGAGTTAGTGTTCCCTCAAGTATGTGTAGATATGTTGCTCGTGTTTCCTGTAAACCAGTGCAAACTTCACAGCAACAAACAAATATGCCCACACACATATACAAATGCACACAGTGGGACAATAAATACTAGAGGGCTGCAATAGTGCAAGTCTTCCTCAGCCACTGAGAGGAATATTTTTAGGGAATTGGGGTAGGACAGTGAACCAAAGGGTCATTACACTACTGGTGTAAGGGCATTAGTCTGGGAATTTCATATAGAAAGAGTAAAACCAAATTCCAAAAATTACACTGGCTCGATTTAAATTGCGCCTGGGCCTCGCACACATACACACACACTCTCATCAGGTATAGCACAGTCATTGGGCCTTATTACGACCTTGATGTAGGGGTTTCCTCCATCACAAATGTGACGGATAACCTGTCCGCCCTATTACGATCTCCATTGAATATAATGGGATCATAATACGGCGGATGGGATATCCACCACATTTGTGATGGAGGAAAACCCCTTCGTCAAGGTCATAATAAGGCCCATGGTCAGGCACACATTGCACATATTTTATTGCATAAGACCTGGAATAAATGATCTTGAAAAAGTATGCCTGCAAACAAACATTTTTGGACATAGTGGTGCACAAAGTTTCTCTCATGATCATATGGAACATGTTTTGCACACGAGTCAGTTGTGTTTCATGCATATTGTGTACAAAATTGCATGCATGCTCCCAGTCCACATACTGTAAAGCACATAGGTATGACAAGATTTTCTTGAACCTTTTGGCTAGAATGTCCTTGCACAATTTCCACTACACACACCTCTTTGCCTCGGTATTTCTTGATAGGTACCTTTGTGTAGGCCTTGATCAAATATCTTTCAATAGTGAAACAAAGAGAGAAAACCTCCATGTTTGTATTTTGAGACTGTCTTTTTGAAAACAAATAGCATACAATTGGCTATTTATTACATTCTTGTAAGATGTTTGTATCTGCATAGTTCATTGACATAATGCATTTTGCTGAGCTAAATTTGACTTACTCATTGAGTGAATAAAGTCGCGGGACACCGGGATCTTGCTGATTGTACTGAGCTTTTCCTTGAATAATACTTTGATTTTTCCGAAATTCACATGTTTTTAAATGTAATTCTTATTAATGACTTCAAGCGTCTTGACGAACCTATTTCTAGTTTCTGCTGAAGGGGCAGATGTTTACACTCACACTCCTATAGTTATTTTCATTGCTACAGCTTTTATTAAATGGCAGTAAAGATAGTTATAATTTTATTACATTTAAATAAATGGAAAAAAGAAGGAAATCGTTTGAACAGATATTTGCTGCATACAAGTGTCACGTAATTGACTGCTAATGACTGAAATGTGAAATCCTGTGAGGAAACCGCACTTGGGGACACATTTATGAGAGCTGAAACAATGCTGTGTTGCAACAACGTTGCATCAATAAAACTTTGGGCTGTGTACCACCATTTACTTGCAACATAGATGTGCCAGATTTATGGAACGGCGCACCATGTTGCAAGCTCCGAAGGTGAGTCAAATATTTTAACGCATCCTCAAAAAAATGATGCAACATGAGGTAAGGCAACTGGCTCCTATGTGACACAAAGCTAATTTGTGTGTGATAAAACACTTACAAGTGCCTGAAATAGGAACTGCGTGACTTAGGAGTGTGCTGCATGGAGGGAAGTGTAAAAAAAATGATGCGTTTAAAAAAATAGGTCAGCAGACAGAACAGCAGACCATAAATAACTTTAAAAATGGAGAGAGCACCATCCACCAGTCAGAAAGTCAACAATCCCAACACTAGCTAAGATGAGCAAACAGCAGACCGGGGAGAAAAAAAGAGGAAGGCCAATTTCAGTGAGGAGGAGAACCAAATATTGATAGCTGAGGTGACAAAAAATTAACACCTTCTCTTTGTCACCTCCAAATTGCCATTAGGGAAGAAGGAAGCCACTCGGGAATTCATGCTGGGTAAAGTCAACATTGTAAGGCAAACAAAAAGGACAGTGCTGAAGTTGAAAAAGAGGTGGCATGACTGCAAATGCAGGACTAAGGAGAGTATGGCCAAAAATCTTAGGGCAGCCATGAAGAGCAGAGGAGGACCTGATATCCAGGAGGATTATGACCCATTGGAGGAGCAGGTGGTGCCACTCATCCCAATAAAGTTACTGGCAGAAGTTGCCGAACAAGACAGTGCTGCATATGACGATCAGGAAGAACTACAGGGTACATGAAAACTAAGCACCATACGGTTGAAACTGTCATGCAGAGAAGTGCAAGACACTTTGCTGCACTGAGCTGATCTGTATGCATGTGGAGGGGCAGGAATGTCTCCCATATTAACTCATGCATCACATAGCTGTGAATTAATTGCCCTGTCATATATGTTTATGTCAAGCCCTGCCAAGGTTGACTGAGCTATGCGTGATGTGTTGAACCAGTCCAGGTTGTTCAGGTAATCCTGGGACTTGTAGTCTAATCTCCAACATGACCAGCATGATAAACCTTGACTACAAGTCCCACAATACAAAGCAAAACGCTGTGACTGGAGCAGCACATCATGCTTGGATTTTGGAAATTGTGCAGATATGCCAGTGTCAATGCCAGCTCCCCCTTGAACCATGAAGCAAGTGTGCTTGTCGTGGGGCTATGCAGAAAAAAGTGGAATGTAATGGAATGTAAAGTAATGTGCTTTGCCAGACTGCTAACGTCTCATCCAAGAGGGTATCCAGGTCCTGGGTTTGTGCTAGCTCACCTAGTAGGATCACCTGAAAATCCAGGTGTACAGTCACTAGAACTAAGCCATTCTGCACCCAGTTGTCCTGATTTGCAGGTTGAGGTTTTTACAGATGTTGGCTGCTATGTAAGAGACCACCCTACCTCATGTTTTGCTGAGATGGATCTTTGGGGTGGGGGTTAATGCAAATGATGCACAGCAGATGTCCATGACTGTTTTTTGGAGGCATAGATGATGTGTGAGCTCGAGGGGGTAGTATAGTGCCTTGTAGGCTGATTGAAAAAGCAGTACCTCTGAAAGGGGAGACATTGTATCTCAAGGAGGCAAAGGGTGAGGTGCATGCCGCAAGGTAGGATGACTGATAGTCAGGCACTCCTGCGTATGATAATTTAACACTTGTATAGTAACTGAGCATATATGTTGGGGTATAGGGCATTGGTGTACTAAAATGAACATGAGAAGAAGACTTGTGGGATGGTGTCACAGGTGGTAGGAGGCGGCCATAAGAAGAGAAGTCTGACTAAGCAACACACGTGAAAGCAGGTGGCGGAGAAACAGGGATTTGTGAAGTGTCAGGGTGAGCTAGGTGTCTGAAATGATGAACAGCTTCTGGGATGGTTGGAGGGTGAGGGTTTTAGCCCTAGTTGAGTGGGCAACCAGGGTATTACATATTGCTGAATATCCTCACTAACAGCTAATGAAATTGACTCATTGCTCTCATATGCAGGTAGGGATGCGGGGCAATAGTATAATGTAACAAATGATGGCAGTGTTTCTATCTTCCCAGAGTCAATGTATGATCTGGGAGTAAGCAGTATGTGAGGTTAAGTAGAGTCCCTGGGTCTGAATGATGACTGTTTGAAGAGTCATGTACAAGTACAATTGAGTATTGCTGAGTGAAGATAGTGACAGAAACCTGCAGATGAGTATCGTGGGTACATAGGAAATGGAGTGAGCTTGAGATGTAGCATATTTTCAGTTGTGATGATGACTATCCCCTTCGGAGAAAGCTGTCTTAACATGTCACCTGACTTGTCTTCCAAATGGATTCTGTAAAGTGGTTGGTGCCTTGACGCAGCTTTACAGCTCAAGAGCTGTGAGTCATTGGTTCAGTTTTTTGGCCTTTCTGTTATTAACAGTGCATTTCATTTTTGTGAAATCTCTTGTTATTAAAATTTGATCTACTGAACCATCACTCACCCTCGTGCCAAATCCAACCGGTATGTGTGGTAAAAATGCCAAAACCTGCTCTGCTGTAAACAGGAGTCGCAGCACACCCATGACACACTAGGTGTCTCGGGTAGGACCCCAATGATGAAGCATGCCACCAACTTGGTTGGTGGGTGAGGGGTCTTTTTAACATAACCTAAGTGCGTTTCTTTTCACAATTGTAATGTTTGGAACATCACAGAAGTACGTGGACACATCAAAATGATCTATTACAAAACTACCTGTGTTTGGGGGGGTCACCTACATTGTTGGTCCTAGGTGCGGCCTTCATCTATGGAAACCTACCAAACCCAGACATTTTTTTAAACTAGACACCCCAAGGAGTCCAGGGAGGTGTGGCTTGCGTGGATCCCCCAACATTTCCCTTCCCAGACTCCACTGCAAACCTCAAAATTTGCTTAGTAAAGCATATTTTCCTCATTTTTCTTTGTAGGATCGCCGCTCCGACACAAATTTCCTACCACCCAGCGTTCCCCTCAGTCTCCCATGTAAAATGATTCCTCACTTGTGTGGGTCCCCAAAGCAGAGTCAGCCTAAAGATGTATAAAAGAAAAATATGTGCTTCTCAACTCGCTGTGCTATCCTCTCAATCTCTACAGATTTGTGGTCTTTTTCTGTTGGAGGCACCTGGGCCACCCACACAAGTGAGGTATCATTTTTATCGTAAGACTTAGGGGAATGCTGCGTAGGAGGAAATTTGTGGCTCCTCTCAGATTCCAGAACTTTCTGTCACCGAAATGTAAGGAAAAAGTGTTTTTTTCTCCAAATTTTGAGGTTTGCAAAGGATTCTGGGTAACATAACATGGTGAGAGCCCCACAAGTCACCCCATAATGGATTCTCCTAAGTGTCTAGATTAAAAAAATGCACAGGTTTGGTAAGTTTCCCTAGGTGCCGGCTGAGCTAGAGGCCAAAATCCACAGCTAGGCACTTTCCATAAAACACATCAGTTTTCTTTGGGAAAATGTGATGTGTCCACTTTGTGTTTTGGGGCATTTCCTGTCGCAGGCACTAAGCCTACCCATGCAAGTGAGGTACCAGTTTTTATCGGCAGACTTGGGCGAACACTGGGTACGAGGAAATTTGAGGCTCCTCTCAGATTCCAGAACTTTCTGTCACCGAAATGTGAGGAACAAGTGTTTTTTTGGCCAAATTTTGAGGTTTGCAAAGGATTCTAGGTAACAGAACTTGGTTAGAGCCCCACAAGTCACGCCATCATGGATTCCCTAGGTGTCTAGTTTAAAAAAATGCACAGGTTTGGTAGGTTTCCCTAGGTGCCAGCTGAGCTAGAGGCCAAAATCCACAGCTAGGCACTTTACAAAAAACAGTTCTGATGTCTTTGGGAAAATGTGATGTGTCCACATTGTGTTTTGGGGCATTTCCTATTGCGGGCACTAGGCCTACCCCCAAAAGTGAGGTACCGTTTTCATTGGGAGACTTAGGGAAATGCTGCATAGGAGGAAATGTGTGGCTCCTCTCAGATTCCAGAACTTCCTGTCACTGAAATGTGAGGAAAAAGTGTTGTTTTGCCAAATTTAGAGGTTTGCAAAGGATTCTGGGTAACAGAACTTGGTGAGAGCCCCACAAGTCACCCCATGCTTTCTTCCTCCAGGTGTCTAGTTTTCAAAAAGACACAGGCTTGGTAGGTTTCCCCAGGTGCCTGATGAGCTAGAGGCCAAAATCCACAGCTAGGCACTTTGCAAAAAACAGTTTGTTTTCTTTGGGAAAATGGTCTGGGTCCATGTTGCGTTTCCTGTTGTGGACATTAGGCATAACCACGCAAGTGAGGTACCATTCTTATCGGGAGACTTGGGGAACACAGAATAGCAGAACAAGTGTTATTGCCCCATGTTTTTCTATACATTTTTTCCTTCTAAATGTAAGACGGTGTGTAAAAAAGACGTCTATTTGAGAAATGCCCTGTAATTCACATGCTAGTATGGGGTCCCCACAATTCAGAGATGTGCAAATAACCACTGCTTTTCAGCACCTTGTCTTGTGCCCATTTTGGAAATACAAAGGTTTTCTTGATACCTATTTTTCACTCATTATATTTCAGCAAATGAATTGCTGTATACCCAGTATAGAATGAAAATCCACTGCAAGGTGCAGCTCATTTATTGGCTCTGGGTACCTAGGGTTCTTGACGAACCTACAAACACTATATATCCTGCAACCAGAAGAGTCTAGTTCTATATTGCTTTAAAATATCGGACATTGAAGTAAAAAGTTACAGAGTAAAACGTGAACAAAAATGGCTGGTTTTTTTCACCTCAATTTCAATCTTTATTTATTTCAGCTGTTCTGTGGGGAAACCTTGTAGGATCTACACAAATGACCCCTTGATGAATTCAGAATTTTGTATACATTTCAGAAATGTTTAGCTTTACGGGATCCAGCATTGGTTTCAAACCAATTTCTGCCACTAACTGGAAGGAGGCTAAAAGCACAAAAATAGTAAACATGGGGTATGTCCCAGTAAAATGTAAAATTGTGTTGAAAAATGTATTTTCTGATTCAAGTCTGCCTGTTCCTGAAAGCTGGGAAGCTGGTGAATTTAGTACAATAAACTGTTTGTTGATGCCATTTTCAGGAAAAAAACACAAGCCTTCTTCTGCAGCCCTTTATTCCAATTATTTTTCAAAAAACAAAGTTTTTGCTCTATTTTGGCTAATTTCTTGGTCTCCTTCAGGGGAACCCACAAAGTCTGGGTACCTCTAGAATCCCTAGGATATTGAAAAAAAGGATGCAAATTTGGCGTGGGTAGCTTATGTGGACAAAAAGTTATGAGGGCCTAAGCGCCAAAATGGGCCTGGCACCTGAGAGGAATAGGCATGGCAGCGCAGGGGTTAAACTATCTGAAGCACTATACACAAATGACAAGTTAAACTTCAACCCACAACCCCCTTAATACACATAGATTGGTACAATACAAAAAACAACTACACGTAAAGCTAAACAAATATATATTATTTGGTATTTTTTTAATTAAAACAATAAATATCAACCTTCCACCCACTTAAAAACCTAAAACTATTAAAACAATAATATGTAAACAAATACCTAATGAAATATCTACAAAGTAACACCTAGCTACACTATCTCTGTACTAAACTCTAACTAAGATTACTCCTGATAACTATACAATAAAAACAACAGAATAATAAAAGGGAAGGATAATGTCCAGAGGGAGAGTTCACACAATTTCAGAAACCTGCACCATGGCATCTTTGATGGTGAGTACAAGTTCTCGCAGGCTGGCCTGCGCCTGTTGCATGCCATCCATCCTCTTATGTATTTTGCGGAGTTCCCTGAGGATGAAATATTTGAAGACAGATCCTCAGCCTCTTATTTATTCAATGGACCTTGCGGTTGGTGGCTGGGAGGCAGCAGATGTCGACTGTGTGACCTGAGGTTGGGTTGGCTGCTGCAGCAAACTTGAAGTCATGTGGGAAAAAGCGGTTGCTGCTTTTTGGGCTAGGCTGTCGTACTTCCAGGACCCCACCACCTTGGCCCTCTCGCAATGTGGCGGTAGTGATCCTTACAAAGATCAAATGTTTTCGCCTGGTCAACAGTTATATTATCTAGGGAGGTACATTTAAAAATCTTTAGCTCAATCTGTAAATGTACATGCTGTGTGTGAAAATAGGCTGACATTGTTATACAACCATATGTGTCTGTCCAGACCAACTCAAAATAATGGGATAGAGTTAGGGACTTCAGTACAAAGACATCTCCTACTTGAGCAAGGCAAATTCCATTGGCGGTACACACCGCTGCGCTCAAAATACACACACACATACAAAGCACGGCCACATTGGACAATTCGAAATACACACACCTGATACACATATACACACCACTCCCACACACCCAATATAATATAAAACACACACCCACATCACCCACAAACCCCTACGACCACAATTGAGAAAGAAGCACAGAGAGAGACACCACCATCAACAATACTAGCATCCACAGGCACACAACACCATCACCCACATAATTTCTATGCACCTCACACAACACCCCACTACATATCAGCACAGTTATCACCACACACACCACCCCACACATCACCCACACCAGCCCATGACACGGCAAAGACACCCCAGGTTCTCGGAGGAGGAGCTCAGGGTCATGGTGGAGGAAATTGTCTGGGTAGAACCACAGCTATTCGGATCACAGGTGCAGCACACCTCCATTGCAAGGAAGATGGAGCTATGGCGAAGAATAGTGGACAGGGTCAACGCAGTGGGACAACACCCAAGGAATCGGGATGACATCAGGAAGAGGTGGAACGACCTACGGGGGAAGGTGCGTTCCGTTGTCTCAAGACACCATCTTGCGGTTCAGCGGACTGGCGGCGGACACCCACCTCCTCCCCCAGAACTAACAACATGGGAGGAGCAGGTCTTGGCGATTCTGCATCCTGAGGGCATGGAGGAGTAGCAGGTGGAATGGACTCTGGTAAGTCAAGGCTTAACTATTACATCCCCCACATTTCCTGCATGCCTTCACACACCCCCACCCTCACCCTCACCCCCATCACTCCAACTCCTCACAAATGTCCCAATATCACAAACCACACATCCCAACACCAAGCCCTGCATGCAACAACAAAGCATGGACACCCATCACTAAAGCATGTCCCCTGCACATACCCATACACCCCCCTAAACCATAATCACACAAGGTCCCACACAGGAATGCAAGCACTGGGGTACACAGTCACCCACCCATTGCGCACCATGCCACACACAGATGTAATAAACATCCTTTTATACCCCTGCAGGACCCCTACCCAACGTCACCGGACAGGAGGGTCCACACATGTCCACACCACCAACAGAAGAGTTCCACAGTGATGACAGCACCTCTGTTCAACTGGAGCTAGATGACCAGCCCGGCCCATCGGGGACCTCTTGACAGTCGGTTCCCATCACACAGTCACAGGCCACTACAGAGCTTCCCCCCTCTGGAAACACCAGAACAGCACCCACCCAGCAGGCCCATACCTCCATCCCCAGGACACGTCACTCAGCAGTGTGCCCACCACTACAGGGAACCCAGGCTAACCCACCACCCCAACAACAACAGGGACCTGGAGGCAGTGGCAGTGGGCACACGGTCCAGGGGACGGAGGCACAGGAACACAGGGGAACTGGGAGGGCTGCTGTGCGGCAGGGAGAGGACAGGCCAAGGGAACCCACTCTCCACGAGGCCCTCTCCAACATCATGGGAGCATACCACCAATCCCAGGAGACGATGGCAACAGTACTGGCCAAGTTTCACGAGACCCAGCACCTGCAGGAGGAACAGTATTTTGGCTTCAGGGAGGAACTCAGAGCCATCAATTCCACCCTTGGAACCATCATAGGGGTGCTGAAGGAAGTACTCAACACCAGGAGGGACACTGTGGCACTACAAGGGCCCCCTGACACTAGCCTCGATGATGAACTGCCCACCACCTCCACTAGTGGACAGGAGGCACCGCCACAGGACCACCACACCAGCACCCCACCCCCTGCAGAGGGAGAACCACCATGCAAACGGTCCCTGAGATCCAGGACAAAGACAAAGAACGATGCCAAGACCCCTGCCATGAAATGAGACCACCCTGAATGTCATCCTTCTGTCCCACTTTGTCACCCTGTCCATCCTTAAACTGCCCCAGCTCCACTTCCTATGCCCCTTTGGACAATGCACCTGTGAGACTAATAGCTTGGACTCTGCCATGGACATTCCTCCACCATCCCCCTCACCATTTTACAACCCCCTCCAATATTGAGCACTTAAATAAACACCCTTAAAGCACAGAACAATCTGGAGTCTGTCTGTGATTTTGAAAATGTGTATTAGCAATTACAGTGACAAAATGCTCTTTCAATTGTAATGTCAACATACCCATGTCTCACAGCTGCAGTCCATGAGGAATCAAAGCAGATGTCACACTGTGGGACCCACATCTGTGAAATCGTAAGGGAAAGTGACAACTCAGTGACCATACACTGGGTGAAAACGACAGACAGTAGAGAGGTAGTAATGTTAAAGTACATGTAGTAAGCAGATTTGTATTCTTACCTGTGTTTCACTGGAAATATTGCTCGATCACTAAGTCCCTGTTGTCCATGGCTTCTTCTTCTGCTTCCTCGTCTTCACTGTCCACAGGCTCCACAGCTCCAACAACACTGCCATCTGGACCATCCTCCTGCAGAAAAGGCATCTGTTGTCGCAAAGCTAAGTTTTGAAGCATACAGCAGGCCACAATGATCTGGCACTCCTTCTTTGGTGAGTAGAATAGGGATCCACCTGTCATATGGAGGCAGCTGAACCTGGCCTTTAGGAGGCCGAAGGTCCGCTCGATTATCCGCCGTGTACGCCCATGGGCCTCATTGTAGCGTTCCTCTGCCCTTGTCCTGGGATTCCTCACTGGGGTCAGTACCCATGACAAGATGGGGTAACCAGAGTCACCTGCAAATGGCGAGGGAAAACTGTTAGACACACACTAACCTGGAGGGATATCCCCAGACCCAGACAACCGTTCCCACTGTCTTGCTTCCAGGTGCTCACCTAATAGCCACACACAGTGCCTCTGGAGTTGACTTATCACATAAGGGATGCTGCTATTCCGCAGGATGTAGGCGTCATGCACTGAGCCAGGGAACATGGCATTCACATGGGAGATGTACTGGTCTGACAAACATACCATCTGTACATTCATAGAATGATAACTCTTCCGGTTTCTGTACACCTGTTCACTCCTGCGGGGGGGGACCAAAGCCACATGGGTCCCATCAATGGCACCTATGATGTTCGGGATATGTCCCAGGGCATAGAAATCACCTTTCACTGTAGGCAAATCCTCCACCTGAGGGAAAACGATGTAGCTCCACATGTGTTTCAGCAGGGCAGACAACACTCTGGACAACACATTAGAAAACATAGGCTGGGACATCCCTGATGCTATGGCCACTGTTGTTTGAAATGACCCACTTGCAAGGAAATGGAGCACTGACAGCATCTGCACTTGAGGGGGGATTCCTGTGGGATGGCGGATAGCTGACCTCAGGTCTGGCTCCAACTGGGTACACAGTTCCTGGATTGTGGCACGGTCAAGCCTGTATGTGATTATCACATGTCTTTCCTCCATTGTCGACAGGTCTACCAACGGTCGGTACACCGGAGGATGCCGCCATCTCCTCACATGTCTCAGCGGATGGTGCCTATGAAGGACAACAGCAAGCACAAAGTCAACCAACTCAGAGGTACGTACCCACAGCTTACACAGAACATGAATCATAATCCAAAATGTGGCCTGCATGTGTGTTGAGTCTAGGCCTAGGTTTGTGTGACGCAGTTAAAAATTAAGCCATGTGGGCCCCTGAATTGGCGGCTGCCTGACCTCTAAAATGGGACAATGGTATGTGAGTTAACTGCGCTGGCGTTGTACACTATCGCGGTAGGCAAACCTGCATTGGTTAACATTGGACCCTATGGGTCCAAGGAGCCAATGACGATGTACGCCAGCCGTGACGGTACGCACCGCTGCAGACGTGACCGCCATTTTCTATCTGTTCAATCACTCGATACCTGATCTTCGACAGGAGAGGACCTACACTGCAAGTGCTGCTGTGACCTCGGTCTGGAAGGGACAATGGCTCGATTGTCTGGGGAAAGGGCGCCTGCCTTCACATCGGAGGAGTTGGAGAAACTTGTGGATGGGTTCCTCCCCCAGTACACGCTACTCTACGGTCCTCCAGACAAACAGGTAAGTACACTGGGAGCATGCTGTATGGGCTCTGCCTGTGTGGAGTGGGGTGGATGTAAGAAGGAGGGGAGATTGCGCCATGCATGAAAAGACGGTGAGTGCATGTGCCACATGGCAAGGGTAGGGATGGGGTCCAATGACTGTGATGGTGCAGTTGGTAATAACGTTTCCTTTCCCCCTGCACAATTCTTGTAGGTCAGCGCCCACAAGAAAAAAGATATTTGGCGTGTCATTGCTAAGGATGTCCGGACCCTGGGGGTCTACCACAGATGGAGCACCCACTGCCGGAAAAGATGGGAGGCCATTCGCCGCTGGAGCAAGAAGACGGAGGAGGCTCAGCTGGGGATGGCCTCCCAACGTGGGAGGGGTGTCCGTCGCACCATGACCCCCCTGATGTTCATGATCCTGGCGGTGGCGTACCCGGTGTTGGATGGTGGCTTGAGGGCATCACAGCAGCCACAAGGGGTGAGTACACTCTCATCCTGCTGATTTAGCGCGCAGTGGAGGTGTCTGGTGGGGGAGGTGGGCTGTGGGTTTCCCTAGGCCAGGGCGAGTTTCGTAGGCAAGGTCCCTCCGTAAGGCAGGCCATGTGGCACCCCACCCAACCTCTGTAGAGTGCCAAGTACACCTAGTCATGCCCCTGTGTCATCCATGTGTGCAGATGTCGTCCATAGACTAGTAGGCCATTTCCTATGGATTGAACAGTGGAGCTCAAGAGCACGGCGTAGTGCAGGGGGCTTCTGTGTCTGTCGTGTCCGCCAACGGTAGTGGTAATGCAAGCACTCAACATATCTTTCTTCTGTCGTCCCCCCCCTTTTTGTGGTCTCCCTGTTCTTGTGTGCATTAGCATCATCAGGCAGAGGAGCAGTGGCACCGGAGCACGAGGGGGCTGCATCCCACATGGCCATGGAGGGCCATACTACAGACTCAGGCTTCACCAGTGGGACGGAGGGCGAGGGGAGCTCCACGGCAGGGACAGGAGCTGAGACCAACGACACGGACTCGTCCTCTGATGTGAGCTCCCTTGTTGTGGTGGCAACATCTGTACCCCCCATCTACAGGTACAGCCACCACCCCCCCTACCAGCACCGCCCTCCCAGCAGCCCCTCAGTCTTTGCCGCGTGCCCGCTCACCCGGGAGGGTGGGCATCACCTTCGCCACAGGCACCTCAGGCCCTGCCCCAGTCACCCCTGCTGCCCTCAGTGAGGAGGCCATTGACCTCCTCAGGTCCCTCACTGTTGGGCAGACTACCATTTTGAATGCCATCCAGGGTGTAGAAAGGCAGTTGCAACAAACAAATGCATTCCTGGAGGGCATTCATTCTGTTCAGGCGGCCCTTCAGTGAGCTTTTCAGACTCTGGCCTCAGCACTGATGGCAGCCATACTCCCCGTCTCTAGCCTCCCCCCTCCAACTATCTACACCCAGACCCAATCCCCTGTACCCCAGCCTATCACAAGCACACCTACAGACCAGCATGCACACACGTCAACACACAGGGGAAGCTCTGGCAAACATAAGCACCACACATCCCACAGGCACTCACGCAAACATCACACACATGCAGACACTCCAACTTCCACTGCCTCCACTGTGTCCCCCTCCTCCTCGTCTTCCTCATCCCTCCCAGTCTCGTCTACACTCACAGCTGCATGCACTACACCTACAACCACTACTGCCATCACCAGCACACCCACCACCACACCCCGCTCACGTGCAGTCACCACCCCCACTACCATTCACACGTCCCCGGTGTCCTCTCCCACTGTGTCTGTGACGCCACCTCCCAAGATACACAAATGCATGCACACACCCACCCAACAGCCATCCACCTCACGACAGCCTCCAGCGCATGCACCTTCACCCAAAGTCACCAAACGAACACCTCCTACAACCACAACCTCTTCCTCCACTCCCAAACCCCCACCAGCTACCCGTCCCAGTGTCTCCCAAAAACTTTTCCTGTCCAACCTTGACCTCTTTCCCACACCTACCCCACCCCGTCCGTCTCTAGGGCCCGACTCTCCAGGTCCCAACCTAGCACCTCAGGCACAACATCTCCGGGACCAGTGGTGCCTGTAGTCACCGGACTCTGGACTGCACCGGCCACCAGGGCAGCCAGTGTGGCACGGAGCCACAGCACGGACAGTCCCCCACCTGTGAAGCATCAAAAGTTGGGCAGTGCCCGGCGGGAGAGGGGGAAGACTCTAGCCACCAAAGCCACTCCCAGGGGTCCCGGTGGGAGTGTGGAGTCAGCTGCAACACCTTCCAAGGTGGGGAAGGGCCACAAGAAACCAGGAAAGTCTGAGAAGAGCAGCACGGCGGAGGAGACCACCATCATCCCTGCTGCCCAGGAGGCCACCGCCATCATCCCCGCTGCCCAGGAGGCCACCGCCATCATCCCCGCTGGGCTAGAGAGGACCGCAAGCACAAGCCCCGCTGGGCTAGAGAGGACCGCCAGCACAAGCCCCGCTGGGCTAGAGAGGACCGCCAGCACAAGCCCTGCTGGGACAGAGAGGACCGCCAGCAGCTGAGTCACTGCAAAGGAGCACGCTGCCTCAAGCACCGCTGAACAGGGCACCGCCACCTCAAGCACCAATGAACAGGGCACCGCCGCCTCAAGCACCGCTGAATAGGGCACCGCCGCCTCAAGCACCGATGGCCCTTGAGCGCCAAGGGCACTGATGCTACTAAGTCCGCCACGAGCAGGATGCAGCACTCTGGGCACCATGCCCCCTCCAGAACCAGTGGAGAGATACATCTACTACCTCTGTCCTTAGCAGGATGAAGCACTCTGGGCACAAGGCCCCCTCCAGAACCAGTGGAGAGATACATCCACTACCTCTGTCCTTAGCAGGATGAAGCACTCTGGGCACAAGGTCCCCTGCAGAACCAGTGGAGACTGTCATCCACTTGAGAGACTGTGTTTTTGCACTCCCCAGGATTGAACAGTGGGCAACCCACCCACTGTATAGACTTGTGAGACTGTGGCTTTGCACTCCCCAGGATTGAACAGTGGGCAAGCCACCCACTGTATAGACTTGTGAGACTGTGGCTTTGCACTCCCCAGGATTGAACAGTGGGCAACCCACCCACTGTATAGACTTGTGAGACTGTGGCTTTGCACTCCCCAGAATTGAACAGTGGGCAACCCACCCACTGTAGAGACTTGTGAGACTGTGGCTTTGCACTCCCCAGGATAGAACAGTGGGCATGTGGCCCTCTCGCGGAATTGGCGTTGTGTACTCAACCGGCTGAGGTGCCCCCTTTCCCTCCCCCTGAGGTGCCTGCTTTCTTGCTCCCTTATGCCCCTGCAGTGTTCTCTCCGTCATGGTCGGGGATCTTGTGTGGGCCTCGCCCATACCGTGTGGGCCCAGTGTTCCACGGACTTCTTTGGAGCACTACCTAGACTCATGAGCTTGGTGTATATTTTGTTTATGGTATATATATATATTTTTGCCTACTTGACTTTAATAAATTACAATGGTTGCACTCATTTTCTTTTGTCTTTGAATTCTTCCGAAGGGGTTGGGGGTGTAACTCTCATGTATAAATATGTATTAGTGTGTGTGTTGTAGTGGGTGGGGGTGTTGCGTGTTTGTGTCCCTATTTTTTCCCTCCCCTGTGTCGTAGGTGCAGTACTCACCGTGGTCTTCGCCGCCGGCGTTCGTGCTCCTGGTAGAGGAGCAGGAAGACTATCACAGGGAAAATTTGGAGTTCCGGCTCCATGGTGTCCTGGTTCCTCGTGGGGTGTGTAGAGGTGAGCGTTTTCCCTTCGGAATCCTGTTTCCCCTGTGTTTTTATCCGCGGTGTATCCGCCCCGGAAAAGGTGGCGGATTGGTAGGTTGTGATACTGTGGGCAGTACTTTGTCTTCCGCCTGTCTGTTGGCGGTGATCGCCAAGCTGTTTTTCTGTACCGCCGTGGCGGTCAGAGTGTTAAAGTGGCTGTCTATGTTGGCGGTTTCCGCCACGGTAGTAATTCCAATTTTTTACCGCCGGCCTGTTGGCGGTCTTACCGCCGCTTTAACACCGTCCGCCAGGGTTGCATTGACCACCTTAGTCTCTTTTTTGGAGATTTTCTTTACCGGGACGAACCTGCAAATCAGGCCGGGTCGCGCTTGAGGCAAGTCGGCTAGAGTTGCCGCGGCAGGTCGGTCCCTCTAAGGAGCTTTTTTTCAAAAGTTCTCAAAACTTCTCCAAACATCTGGGGCTTCTCCCAGATGTTCTTTTAACGTTCTTTTGGGGTCCACAGCCCACCCCAAGGGTCCAGAAGCTCTGACATGATCCTTGGGGGTGTGGACTACAACTCCCAGAATGCACCTGGCGCAAACTCCTTTTTGGCCACTGGGCAGTGGTCAGCTGTTTGATTTCTTCAGGAGTTGGTGCAGGGGACTCTGGTTAGCAATTTTTCACCTGTAGCAAACAGGGAGTCCCTCCTTAAACCAGTTGAAGCCAGGCAAAGTCCTCTTGTGGTGCAGCCCAAGTGTGCAGCTGGTGCAGTCCTTCTGAGTGCAGGTTCCAGGTGCAGGCCAGGGGTCCAGCAGGGCAGTCCTTCTTCTCCTTTGGTTCTTCCTTGTTGGAATCTGATGGGGATCTCAGGTGTGGGTGCAGGTCTGCCAGTTTTATCCTTGCCCCTGGGTGAAAAATAGGGGGGTCCTGATTCTCCAATCAGGTGCAGGGTCCTTCCCCCTGTGATGACCACTTCCTGGGAAGTGTGGCAAAAATCAATCCCAGGAGGCAACATTCTTCAAAAATCCATCATGGCTGAATCTGATTTTTGGAGGTTACATCTGGCTGAGCCCACCCACTGGTGTGGCTAAAAATCATAAACACACCTCTCTCCTGCACTCTCCTAATCTAATCAAGGGGGTACCTAGTTGTCTGGGGTTGCAGGATGTGGGGGTGTTGCTGGGATGCTCCAAATGTCCTTCTCTGCCTTTGAAGACCAGTTTGGCAGCCCTCCCCCTTCCTGCCTCACCATCTGCTGAGGGGAAATTCCCTCCCACAGGCACATCTCTTTGTGTGAAGCCAGGCCACTTCACACTTTGTCAAGGCAGCCTGGCCAGGCTGCCAGAGGCTGGCCAATCAGGGCACAGCAGCAAAAACAATGCAGGGCTGAAATTGGCAACTTTTCAGGCAAAGTTTAAAACTCTTTACCTGAACAAGTTATATTAAAAACAACAATTGGAAGTTGTGGGATGTATTATAACATTTCATTTGATACCAAACTCTTGGTATCCATCATCTAAGGGGACTTTAAAAATTAAAATAAATTCTCCGCATTCTAGCCTATGAAGGCCTTTTACTACAATGAGGGAAAAATGAATTTGGCTGTTTTTACCTCACCAGGGCTTATAAAACTATTTTTATAGGGTCCCTGCTTATAGTTACATGGCACCCAGCCCTAGGGGCACATAGGGCACACCTTAGGGGTGACTTATATGGAAAAATAAGGCAGTTTAAGACTTTGGAACTACTTTTAATTCCAAAGTCGAATTTGCATATAACTTTAATTTAAAAGCAGCCAGCATGGCAGGCCTGCCTTTAAAATGACACTGGGCACCTCAGCAGTGCACCTATCGATGCACTACATACGCTGTGGTCCCTAAACCTACATGCCCTACCATATACTAGGGACTTATAGGTAGGTTAACTTAGCCAATTATAATTAGCTTAATTTGCATATTGATTTTACACAGAGCACAGGCCCTGGGACAGGTTAGCAGTACCCAGGGCACCATCAGAGTCAGGAAAACACCAGCAAAAAGTGGAAAATGGGGGCAAAAAGTTAGGGGGCCTCTGCAATCAGCCCTGTTTTCTCACACATTGCATAACTCATCATGATTCACACACTGCAGCACACATTTCAGACTATACTTACTCTGTGTCAGATAGCCAAAACATGGATTTGGGGTAGTTTCTTTTCTCCTGGAAATCATTACTGGTGTACATTTCACCAATCTGACATATAGTTTCTGGTATACACTTGACCTTTACTTATACATATTTCGGTACACTTATTCTCCCAGGACTGCATTTGTATGCACACATTTTAAATCAGGCAATGCATCTCAGTAGTGTGTGTGTATGCATGCAGGAGTGCTCATCTGTACAAGAATGTTGTGGCATATAATGCAGGGAACCTTGCACCATGATGCAGATTGCCAATTTGGTGCTAGCCAGTCTAACGTAGCCCACTCGTATGTGATTTCCTGCATGTTAACTTTTACACAGTTCAGCAACATTACTATACACCTTGCATTGCATGAATCCCTCCATGAAATGGAATATAAGGTATATACAGGGCATGAGTTTGGCATGACAATGACAATCCATGTATAGACTATTGTGCTTGTCCAGCTGGCCATACAATTAGACTGAATCAATGAATAAAGGCCTACTGACACTCCATAAGTTTTACAACAATTGCAACAGCGCAATGTGCTTAAAAGAATACACTGTGCACAGAGATCTTTAGGATGACATATAGTTAAGACATGACAAACAAAATGACCAAAACCTTGCCATCTGTACATCCGCACTCACAATGTGCATCAGTCGGTCATTCTGGTAATCATTTAGACAACCCCATGGTTGCCTAGGGTAGGTGGCCCCACAACCTTAGAGCTTTCAGGGCATCTATGTAAATGTCCCTTTCTCACACCATTTCACACAATGATGATATGGCCTACTATGTGGGAGGCTCAACTACCTCTGAGGCTGGATTAAAACAGTCATACCTTGGGTTAGCTTGAGATAATGTACTAACACCCTTACAGAAACACAAATTGCAATGTTTTTTTAATTTTGTGTCATAGGTCAATATCATGATTTTGAATAATGTAACCCAGTCATAACAACGTTTACAGCATCTATCATATTCCAAAAGATTAGATGTTGATGGCTACCCTGCTAACACTGTCCTACATGATTTTAAAATCTGTATTTTGATGTGACACACATTTACAGGGACAGGTTATGTGTCTACAAACATTTTCAGTGTTCCACACCAGGCATCTTTAGCTACACCTATGGTTAGTCATACTGGATTTATGTTGCAGGCGAGGCAAATTAATGCAGCACATATGAGCATATTTGTATTACTCTGATTTTGTGATACCTTCCTGTTCACACTAACAGAGTATGTGTATCATAATTGCACATCATCATCACCTGTGTTGTGCACAATTTTAGACACATGCAACAGAAACCTGCCCAGACAAGCTTATCAATGTTCAATCGACTTTGTTGCTACATCTGTTGAAACATGATTTCTAAGGTTTGTGCCATTTGTAGTATGTCCAAATTTTTTTGTGTTGAACATCTGCAGATTATGCACCAGATGATGGTTCCTGTGTCAAAAGCATGAAGACTATAGCTATGCTAACATCACCACAGATGTAAAGATGCTTACATCCTGTAGGCCTGCCTACATTGCCCCTCCATTCACAATGAAATACCTCCTTGTTCATTCCAAATGATTATGGTGGTCATTTGGACCTTGGCGGCCTTTTCATAAGACCCCCGAGGGACCGCCGTGCTGAAGACTGCCAGTGGTGGCGGTTTTTCCGCTCGGCGTATTATGACTGCTGGCAGCCCTCTGTCCTTTTCTGGACAGAGAGCCGCCAGCAGCCATACTGGTGGGTGGCGGGGAAGTGGAGGTTGCTCCACCTCCACCGCAAAGTCAATAGAACACAGCCCACCGAATCACATTCTGTGATTCGGCGTGGCGGTGTTCTGTTGACGGTGTGCTTGCGCCGGAGCAGCCCCCATGGATCCCGTCCCCTCCCGGAAGATCAACGGACAAGGTAAGTTGATCGTCCGTTAGGGGAGGGGGTGGGTGCATGGGATGTGCGTGTGAGTATGTAGAGGGGGTGTGTGAGTGCGTGTATGCATGCGGGGGTGTAGTGTGAATTGAAATGTGTGCGTGTCTGTATGTATGTCTGTATGGATGTGTGCATGTATGTCTGAATGAGGGTGTGCGTGTATGACTGTGTGTGTGTCTGTTGGCATGTTTGTGTGTGTGCGGGAATGTGTGTTGGTGGTGTCTGCATGCGTGTCGGGTGTGTGTCTGTGTTGTGATGTCAGGGGTAGGGGTGGGGAGGGGGGTCCTGCCACCTTTGGGGGATGGCAGGGGGTAGAGGGTGTTGGGGACGGACTCGGGGGTGGGGGTGGGGGGTGGCGGAGACCCCTATCAGTGCCAGGAAAAGAATTTCGTGGCACTGATAGTGCTTACCGCTATGGATTTCATGGCGGTTCCAAACCCCATGAAATCCATGGTGGTAAGCAGGGTCATGATACCGCCGGCGGTCTTGTGACGGCAGCTGGGCTGGAAACCCAAGTCTCCAGCCCAGCGGTCGTCTCCGCCATGGCGGTCTGATCAGAGAAGTGGCGGATGACCATGGCGGTAACCGCCATGGTAATGTTTCCAAATTTTTTACCGCCAGCCAGCGCCACTTCTCCGTCAACCGCCAGGGTCGTAATGACCCCCTATGTGGCCAAGTTCAGTTGCATTGGCACACTGACTATAAATTGGTTGTAAGTGATTGATACCACCCAAAAGACATCACAATATCACAAATCACGTAAATCATACGCAGGGGTTAAAAAGTTACATTCATGTACTTATTACACTTACTGGTAGCATTGAGGTCCTGGAAGCTGTCCACCTCACCCTGGTTGTATAGGAGCTAGCCACCTAGAAGACAACTATTTGGACATGACATTGTAATTAGTATAGTTACACACAGTCAAAATTCTATAATAAAAACAAAGGGGGTCATAATAAACATAGCGGAAATCCACACCATTTTCATGCTGGCGGTCTAAGCACAGACCGCCAGCCCATTGAAGACCCCGCCGGCCATATAAACAACATTCCGCTGGGCCGGCGGGTGGAAACAGTGTTTCCGCCAGCCGTTCCAGGGGAATGCTGAGCCTGGACATTGCTGACGGCTGCACATGGATCCGTCGTCAATGCTGCAGTGCGGCAGGTGCAGCCGCACCCATCTCGCACATCACTGCCTGTAAATCAGCAGTGACCTGCGCGACGGGGCTGTGCATGGGGGCCCCTGGAGCACCCCGTCTGCCAGACTTTCCCTGGTGGGGGAAACCACCAGGGAAAGGCCAGAGGAACACTTGTTCTTTATCCGGAGGACAGCACTGCCCTGTCGGATAGAGAACTCCGCCATCGTCAGGCTGCCTGGCGGCGGTAGCCTGGCGCTGGCAGAGGGCCACCTGTGGCGGTCTCCCTGCGTTCGTAATATGGTGGTCCAGACCGCCATGCCGGTGGCAGTAATTTCCAACACCCCCGGTATGGCGGTCTGGATCGCCATGTCATAATGACCCCCAAAGTCCTCCCATTATTTCAGATATGTTCAACACTCTTGACACACATATGCATACATTGTATTATTATGGGATGCAGCTAGTCAGTCTGTAGGGCTGAGCTGGCAGGATGATAAAGGGCAGAGGTGCTGCTATCACCTGCCTAAAGAATACATCAGGCATGTGATGTTTTAGTAATGCTGAGCAGCATAATGTCTGGCCCAATTGTCCCATGACAAATGGGTGACATCATTGGATCTAGGCAGAATGTAATAGTGCTGTGATGGGAAAGAACAGATATACAACCTAAGTGTCCTCATAAAAGCCATATATATCAGAGTTTTCATGGCACTGGTGCACAGAGTATTGCCTTGCTGAAATTCATGCTACCTTGCATGCCTTGTAAGCAAATTTGTTTTGTGTTGTCCAGCAAGGCCCACATTTGTGCACATTTACATTTGTCTAAGGCATATTAATCTGTATATTTGTGCAGCACAATGCAGCGATTAACACAAAGGGAGATTGAACATACATTTCCTGCTTGCCATCAACCATGGAGCTCTGACATTGTGGGAGCATTCCCTGGTCATTTACATATGTTAAATAGGGCAATGACCATAATTTCATGCAGTGCAGGGCAGCAAGGTGACTTGCAGCACTGCTTGATGAGACTTACTAATCTACACAACAATTTATTTCAATACTACCTTTTAACTGTTTTGGAGTGTACCACACACAGGACAAAGAACCATCAGACACATCAGACACACATGTGCACACTGTTTTACATTTCAAACTATGTGTTGTGTATGTCTTGCACAAGGACATGCATTCTACACGTTTTTTGTCATGCTAACAGTTCCTGAGCAACCTGCTCTTGTGCAGGGGAGAATGTAACACACCACACCAGACCTTTTCAGAGGTTTGTGATCCAGTAGGTCACACTGCAGTGAGCTAGGGTTGAATGCTAATTTATACTATTCCTATACATTACTCATCATGCTGTCATCCCCACTTTGGCTCTGTCGTAATCATGGTAAAGGTAGTAGCATATATCTATTATCCCCTTCTGTGCCCGTGTGCCGAGGACGTAACCATTACGTCCTGGGCACAGAGCCCAGAGCCCAGAGGGAGCGCTGGTGCTCCCTCTGTGGGGTTCCCCCCCACCCCCCCAAGGCAGGGATGGAAGGGGAAGCCCTTCCCCTTCCACCCCCGACCCCCCCACCCCCCCCATAACGTCAGTGCGCGATCGCGCGCTGACTTTCACAGAGGCCTCCTCCCATCGTGCTGGAACACGTGGAGGAGGCCGGAGAGGCTTCAAAGGAAAGGAAAGGAATTTCCTTCCCTTTGAAGTCTCTCTGAGCATTTCAAAAGCCGGAATTCCCACTAGACACCAGGGGTTTCTTTCACAAAAGGAAACTGGCATGAGGGGAGCGACCCCTTGGGGAAGGGTCGCTCCCAGGGGGTGCATTTTTTTTAAGGCCTTTTCGGGCAGATCGGCCGATTTTAGGACAATCTGCCCCCAAGGGGGGCAGAAACCACTAGGCACCGGGGATTTTATTTTTTGCACCAATGTCACGCAAGGGGAGCGACCCTGTAGGCAAGGGTCGCTCCACAGGGGGGTTGGGGGGCAAATTTATTTTAGACTATTTCTGCCCCCTTGGGGGCAGATCAGCCTATTGTAATTAGGCCGATCTGCCCCCAAGGGGGGCAGAAACCGCTAGGCACCGGGGATTTTTTGTTGTTTTACAGATGGGGAGTGATCCCTTAGGCAAGGGTCACTCCCCTGGAGGGGCAGATTGTATTTAGGCCATTTCTACCCCCTTTGGGGGCAAATCGGCCGATTTTAGGTCAATCTGCCCCCAAGGGAGGCAGAAACCACTAGGCCCCGGGGATTTTGTTTTTTGCACCAACGTCACGCAAGGGGATCGACCCCATAGGCAAGGGTCGCTCCTGGGGGGGGGGGCAAATTAATTTAGGCCATTTCTGCCCCCCCTGGGGGCAGACCGGCCTATTGTTATTAGGCCACTCTGCCCCCAGGGGGGGCAGAAACATTTAGGTGCCAGGGCAAAAAAAAAAATGTTTTTTTGTTTTGTTTGTTTGTTCTTTTAGAGATGGGGAGCGACCCATTAGGCAAAGGTCGCTCCCCTGGGGGGCAAATTGTATTTGACCATTTCTGCCCCCCATGGGGGCATATCGCCCGATTTTAGGTCAATCTGCCCCCAAGGGGGCAGAAACAACTAGGCACCGGGGATCTTTTTTTTGCGCCAATGTCACGCAAGGGGAGCGACCCTGTAGGCAAGAGTCGCTCCCCGGAGGGGTTGGGGGGCAAATTTATTTAAGGCCATTTCTGCCCCCCTGGGGGCAGATCGGCCTATTGTTATTAGGCCGATCTGCCCCCGGGGGGGCAGAAACCTCTAGGAGCCAGGGCAATTTTTTTTTTTTTTTTTTTTTGTTGTTTTTTTGTTTTTTAAGAGATGGGGAGTGACCCATTACGCAAGGGTCACTCCCCTGGGAGGCAAATTGTATTTAGACCATTTCTGCCCCCCTTGGGGGCAGATCGCCCGATTTTTGTTAGGCCAATCTGCCCCCATGGGGGCAGAAACCACTTAGGCACCAGGGATTGGTGTGTGTGTATGCTTGTGTTTTCTTTAGGGGGCAGCCCCTTGGGTAAGGGTCGCTCCCCATGGGGGCACATTACTGTTGGCCATATCTGCCTCCCGTTGGGGGCAGATGGGCCTATTTTTGGAAAGCCCATCTGCCCCCAAGGGGGGGCAGAAAGCCCACCAGAGGCCAGGGAAGTTTTTTTCTCAAAAATAAGAGGGTGAGGGTATGGCCATACCCCCACCCCAAATAAATGGGGCCAAAGTTGTTCTGCCCACCAGTGGGCAGACGGGGCAATTACCCCTGATCCACACCCCGGGGTGGGAGAAAGTCTACTAGATGCTAGGGAATTAAAAAATATATATATATATTGGGGTGGTGGCTACCAACCAGTATGGGCCTGGTTACGCCCTTACCTCAACTGAAGGGGGTAACAGTCTTTCAGCTCTCCCCGCATTCTAAAACATCTTATCCCACAGCAAGCAAGAAGACATTTGATTATTTGGGGTTTTAGTTATACATTTGGGCCATGAGAACTTGGCTTACTCTCAAAATCGTCCGACTTGGAATGGTGAGGGCTGCACTTTATGGACTTTGGGGCACTGCCATGTAGAAAAATCCACAAGACCTAGACACATCTGAAAACTAAACATCTGGGTGATTCCAGGGTGGTGTGTTTCACATACACCCCACACCATTTTTGTGCCCACAATCCCCTGCAACCACCAAACTTTGCTAGAAATCACACATTGTTCCCACATTTTTGTGACTGAACCTTCCGGAATATGCAGGAATCCACAAAATTCCTACCACCCAGCATTGTCTCATCTATACCGATAAAAATTCTGCAGCCTAAAAATGTTTTTTTACAAACTGCCCTTTTGGACCCCCTTTGTTCCCCCTCAATATTGACAAGTTTTTGGCTCTTCCCTTTCACAAGCACTTGGCCCACCTACACAAATGAGATATCATTTTTACCGGGAGACTGAGGGGAACATTGGGTGGTATGAAATCTGTCCCAGTGCCGTGATCCCACACAGAAATGTGGGGAAAATTGGATTTTTTAGCTAAATTTGAGGTTTGCTGAGGATTCTGTGTAAGAAAACATTGGGGGATCTAAGAAAGTCACACCTCACTGGACTCCCTCGGGTGTCTAGTTTTCAGAAATGTCTGGGTTTGGTAGGTTTCCCTAGAAGGCTGCTGAGCCCAGGACTAAAAATGCAGGTGCCCCCCCGCAAAAACAGGTAGTTTTGTATTTGATAATTTTGATGTGTCCAGATAGTATTTTGGGGCATTTCCTTTCGTGGGCGCTAGGCCTATCCACACAAGTGAGGTACCATTTTTATTGGGAGACTTGGGGGAACGCTGGGTGGAAGGAAATTTGTGGCTCCTCTCAGATTCCAGAACTTTCTGTCACTGAAATGAGAGGGAAAAGTGTTTTTTTGACCAAATTTTGAGGTTTGCTAAGGATTCTGGGTAACAGAACCTTGTCAGAGCCCCACAAGTCACCCCATTTTGGATTCCCCTAGGTGTCTAGCTTTCAACAATGCACTGGTTTGCTAGGTTTCCACAGGTGCCGGCTGAGCTAGAGGCCAAAATCCACAGGTAGGCACTTTGTGAAAAACACCTCTGTTTTCTGAGGAAAAATGTTATGTGTCCACGTTGTGTTTTGGGCCATTTCCTTTCGTGGGCGCTAGGCCTACCCACACAAGTGAGGTACCATTTTTATCAGGAGACTTGGGGGAGCGCAGGGTGAAAGGAAATTTGTGGCTCCTCTCAGACTCCAGAACTTTCTGTCACTGAAATGAGAGGAAAAAGTGTTTTTTTGGCCAAATTTTGAGGTTTGCAAAGGATTCTGGGTAACAGAACATGGTCAGAGCCCCACAAGTCTCCCCATCTTGGATTCCCCTAGGTGTCTAGTTTTAAAAAATGCACTGGTTTGCGAGGTTTCCCCAGGTGCCGGCTGAGCTAGAGGCCAAAATCCACAGGTAAGCACTTTGTAAAAAACAACTGTTTTCTGTGAAAAACTGTGATGTGTCCACGTTGTGTTTTGGGCCATTTCCTTTCGTGGGCGTTAGGCCTACCCACACAAGTGAGGTGCCATTATTATCGGAAGACTTGGGGGAACACAGAATAGCAAAACAAGTGTTATTGCCCCTTGTCTTTCTCTACATTTTTCCCTTCCAAATGTAAGGCAGTGTGTGAAAAAGACGTCTATTTGAGAAATGCCCTGTAATTCACATGCTAGTATGGGCACCCCGGAATTCAGAGATGTGCAAATAACCACTTCTTCTCAACACCTATTCTTATGGCCATTTTGGAAATACAAAGGTTTTCTTGATACCTATTTTTCACTTTTTATATTTCAGCAAATGAATTGCTGTATACCCGGTGTAGAATAAAAACCCATTGCAAGGTGCAGCTCATTTATTGGCTCTGGGTACCTAGAGTTCTTGATGACTCTACAAGCCCTATATATCCCTGCAACCAGAAGAGTCCAGCTGACGTAACTGTAAATTGTTTAAAAAAATCTGACATCGCAGGAAAAAGTTACAGAGTAAAACGTGGAGAAAAATGGCTGTTTTTTTACCTCAATTTCAATATTTTTTTATTTCAGCTGTTATTTTCTGTACGAAACACTTGTAGGATCTACACAAATGACCCCTTGCTGAATTCAGGATTTTGTCTACTTTTCAGAAATGTTTAGCTTTCTGGGATCCAGCATTGGTTGCCCACCTATTTTGGTCACTAACTGGAAGGAGGCTGAAAGCACAAAAAAATAGTAAAAATGGGGTATGTCCCATTAAAATGTCAAAATTGTATTGAAAAATGGGGTTTTCCAATTCAAATATGCTTGTTCCTGAAAGCTGGGAAGATGGTGATCTTGCCACCGCAAACCCTTTTAATTTTTATTTAAGTTCATTCGGTCTAAAGATTTAGACCATTAAAATTCAGAAAATAACAGTCTTTTACATGATGGAACTATACTATTAAAATTCTAAATAGCAATCATACATAGTACTAATAGGACCTGGTGGCCAACAGTCGGGTAAAATGTTACGATAAAATCCTCAGAACTGAGGCTATGATCATGCTTAAAATACAATAAAAGAGACATTAATAAGATAAAAGAACTTTGATAAAAACTTATGTCTATCATACGAATATATACAGCCATTACCTTCCATGGAACTTTTACTCAGTATCTTAGCCATTTTGTGAGCTAATAAAATTAATTGTCGTGTATAAAATATTTTATCAAGTAGCGTGGCAAATTTCGAGTGAAAGTTCATCTCCATGAACTTGTGGGGTCTCTGCTACTCATATGAGGTGCCACAAGTTCCTAATAAGATTCCTCAAATTCACATCAATATCAGGGTACATGACACATCTAAAAGATAGGAAACAAAGAAAGATATGTCTTGTTAAAATCTCCTTCTGTGGGCAGGTGCCTAACCGGCTCAAGGACCCTTGGCTGAAATAAACCTATGACGGATAAACCAAGCCTCAGAGAGATATTTGGTGACTGAACTAGCTACCAGTGTAGATGTATCATATTTACATATTCTAGTGGCGTTGGCTCTATCCTGCAGTAATACATTTTTACAGAGGGGAATAATCCACCTCCCTCTGGGTCTCCTGTACAAAGGGCAGAAAAACAGCATATGCTCAATTGTTTCCTTACAATAGTGGCAAAGTATACATTTGTCAGTTGAAAAGTTGCTTAGTGACCAGCGAGCCGTGTAGCTATTAATAGGCAAGGTACTGTATCTTAGCTGAAGATATAGGGCACAGGCATATGGAGGGATAGGGAGATTCATGAAGTTCTCGGGCCAGGGTTCATGCTTGAGTTGAAGGAATTCTGTTGTTAGCCTGCCCACCCCATTATGATGCACGGAATCTACGTTGATTTTCTCCCAATATCTTTTTTTAACAAGTTGCCTTGCATTATTGGGAATCAGTTCTGGGTGTTTCCAATAATGGGGAAATCCTATTTTGTCCCAGGCAGATTTCATCTCCTTCAGCGAAAGGATTTTTTCCTGTCCCTGGGGAGATGCTATGAGATCTCTTAACGCCACCCTGAATGGTTCAAGTTCAACTGATTTCCATAGACGGATCCAGTAAGAGAGTGGTCTCAGGCATGCTATAGTTTTGATGCTATTTAGCCCTAAGTCGAGCCTGAGAGGGATCATTGGTGTGCCCATCCCTAACCAAGAAATCTGTCTGAGGAATTGATTTTCTTTGGTTAGTAGAATGTCCAATTTTCTGTGCGAACCCCAAAGTTCTGCTCCATACAGGGCCGCTGCACGGATTTGGACATTATAGATCTCTGCGATTGTATTCGGGGGGCACTCGGGGCCTTTCTAGACCTGCGTACTAGGGCCCCACCTCTTTGGCTTATAATAAGTGCCCCTTTGTCAATAGCTGCCTCCCAATTACCTGTGTTCGAGAGTCTGATACCTAGGTAATCAAACTCTTCCACTTTCTCCAGCAGGATTGAGTTCATTTCTATTCTGGCACAAGGACGTTTCCTTGACGTACTGTATATCATAAGTTTCATTTTCTTAACATTAACTTCCAGCCCATAGTCTCTACAAAAGACGCAGAATTGGTTGACCAGATTTTGAATTCCCAGTGGAGATTTAGCTAACAAGATTGTGTCGTCCGCATATAGCAGACCTGGGATTTTCTTTCCAGCCAATTTGGGCGAGTCGTTCATGCAGTTCTCTAAATAATGGATGCAGTTATTTATGTAGAGCAAGAAAAGAGTGGGGGCCAGGACACAACCCTGCCTGACTCCTCTTTTGATGGCTACAGGATCTGTCAGCTCACCCTCCTTGCCACATCTGATTTGAGCATAGGTATTATCATGCAATCGGGTAATGAGTTTCAGAAGGCCAGATGGAACCCCCATATTGGAGAGTGTTGACCATAACATATTCCTAGGGATCCCTTTGTTGTTGCCATTTTCAGGGAAAAAAACCACGAGCTTCCTTCTACAGCCCTGTTTTCCCATTTTTTTGAAAAAAACAAAATGTTCACTGTATTTTGGCTAATTTCTTGGTCTCCTTAAGGGGAATCCACGAAGTCTGGGTACCTCTAGAATCCCTAGGATGTTGGAAAAAAAGGACGCAAATTTGGTGTTGGTAGATTATGTGAACAAAAAGTTATGAGGGCCTAAGCGCAAACTGCCCCAAATAGCCAAAAAAAGGCTCAGCACAGGAGGGGGAAAGGCCTGTCAGCGAAGGGGTTAAGAGGACAAGTGTTTTTGTGGCCATCCTGGTCCACACAGACTGCAGTCCTTAAAATAGATCTGTGTCATGGCACACAAGCATATTCCCTGTTCCTTTTTGGGGATATACCAGAGTTGGTGAGCCACACAACTACGTAGTTCTACCCTCAGGACAGGGGTACAGTATTGTTAACATGCAGGGGTAAATTCACAACCTCCTTCTCCATTGTACCATATTCATTGTGAGTTTGTATATACACACACATTTGTGCTTAACTTTTGACATGGAGGCTTCACACATTTACTATCTCTGTATTCTCGAGGTGATGTGATGTTTTACAAAAATCTCCTTTGTCTTATTTCTCTGATCAATATCACACCTTGCTAACACACCTGGTTATTCTTTTGTGTCACAGACCTTCGAGTCTGCTTGCATAGCTGTGCAAAGCATGCTAAATGTGTATTTTGTCAACTGTGGCCAGATGTGGTATTTACATGTATCTTCCCCGGAAAGGTATACCGTGTAGTGTTTAGTGGATCTCAACCCATGCATGTATGCCTTCTTTACATATGACATTTTAACATCTATACCTGGGACTAGGCCTTTGGCCATGACAGATGTCTCCCATGATCTGTGATGGTATCTAGTGCAACATGGTACCAGCACATTGCACACTTTAATACAGCAGAACACGCCTAGACAGTTGACTTCCTACATAGATTTGTATAGAGCTGGAGATATGGCCCTACATTTCTAGGCGACTAAGGAATTAAATTTCCACATGTTGAGGCTTACATCTAGTTAACAAGATAAGATTGACTGCATAGTTGGAGTGACATTCACATATACACCACACAGTGGTAGATGTGAATAGCAAAGGTTTATTGGATGTGAAGTTAACATGGTTTTAATGATTTCAGACATCTTTTTAATTTGATTCATTCAAAAGAATCAGGAACAATTTGGTTTGTTCTCCTGTGACCAGCCATTATGTGTGCAATGTCTCCCTCAAAGTCTTCTGCCTCTTCAGCCTCATGTGGGATTGAGTCTTCATAGTTCCATCCACACATTGGTCCATACACATATATTTTGCAATCTGACACAAACTAAAATCATTTTATGCACCATAGCAGGTGAATAAAGCAGTCAGCTTCCGGATCTGTCAAGGGACTGGAAGTGTGACTTCAGTACTCCAATTGTGCGCCACCACATTGCGAGTTCTGAATAGAACAGCATTAAACTTCCTCTGCCTATCTGCCTGTAGATTTGTGTACTATGCCATCAGCCATAACTGCAAACCACGATACCCAGTCACCTAAAAATAAACAAATTCCATAATCAATTAATGTATTCTTTGTACTTCAGCTTAACTACTTCTATAACGTGTCTGCAGCCATTATGACACACATTTTAATTTGATTTGATACAGATATTTTTTACAATACTGCTGTGCATTACTTTACACGTGTGTTTCTATATTTTGGATTACTTTAACATGTTGTACAGCATGTAAGGGATACAATGCATCAGCATGAGAGTTCATGTGCTTAGACAGAAGATTGGCCAGATAAGCTAATTAGACCTTTTGTATCTGCTAGGTGTAAATTGTGAACATGTCTCTAAATCTAGAAGGAAGTCGCTTTCAACTATATTGAGAGCAATGGGTTAGAATGGTGAAATTGAGTTTGCTGGTCACTAATTCATTTGACATGTTTTCAACTATGATACGCTTGATTGGGTACATGGTATGCTGGACCCTTACATTGATTGTTATAAATGTGCATGTGCAGTCCTTATTACATGTACCATTGTATGTCATCTAAAATGGATGCTTTAGTTTAAATGATCATCATTCAGATATTATATTTACCAGGTCAAGTTGTCTACAAGTACTTAGACTTACATAGAGGAATGGAAAAGTGGCCTAATCAATATGAGTCCTAATTATGATTTGAAGACTGAGATGGTCTAACAGACCTGTACAGTAATATTTATGTGAGTAAATGTATGTATGTGTAATATTTATTTGAAAGGTTCTGTCCTTATTGGCCTTGACTTATACAGCATTTTATGTTCACTTTTATGTAGATTTGTTTGTATTTCTTATACTGTGATACCCTTCCATCATCACTATGTGACCAAGGTTTGTTCCTACTGTATTACTTCTGTATTTATCTATGTGAGCAAAGTTTGTCAATGTTTTTATTTGGGTGAGATGCTACATATGTAGGCAACTTGAGGCATGTATGTACTCATCCATTAAATTGATGGGGAATGTTGACATGCCTTATTATGAAATAGGATATTGTGACTTTTAATGTTGTAATCGCTGGTGTATATGTGCCATTTGCTTATTAGGTGTGACTTGTGTACCTAGATTACACATAATACCTATTTTTGTTCCAAATCTTCCAGTGTAAGACAGTCATTGATATTTGAGGCTGCATTCACATGTGTTGTGCTAAAGAAATCATCACACAACAGATATACTGCCATGTGTGAAACAGATACTTCGGATGTCAACATCTTGCCAAAACAATTTTGGCATGCAAAGTTTTACATATTATCCCATCCTTGATACACCATCACATACATATGCCGCAAAACTTAGAGGTAGTTATTTTTATATTTGCTTCTGAAGGATTGCAGGCCCATGCTCTGTAATTTGCTGTGATTTCAATTAAACTATTTGTGTGACATACTACCAATAGGTGCACAACACACATGATCCAAACACACAGGTTGAGTTCTGTCACTCATTTAAATTAGTTAAACTATTGATTAATCTGCTTTCCTTACCAATGAGTAGTCCATTCCTGTAACCGCCATTCTCAAACTGCTCACTGATGAGACTGTGGTGGAATATGTAGGGATCATGGAGACTTCCAGGGTATTTTGCCAGGGTGTTGATGAAGAGTCCATGGTGGTCAACTGTTGTCTGGATATTTCTTTAAAAAGTCTGTTTCTGATTTCTGTATAGGTGTGCAGTGTCTGCATGGGGTACAAATTGCACATGTGTGCAATCAATGGGACCAGGCACATATGGGAAACCTGCTATGTTGTAAAACCCTTGCTTGGTCTCCAGTTGCCGTTCATTAGTTTTGGGAAAGACTAGGTAGAGTGGGGTCAGTTTTATTATAACATCCAAGACAGACGGGAGAAAGGCAGATGATGCTCCTTGTGATATGCCTGCCAATATTGCAGCTGTAGTTTGGAATGATCCAGATGCTAAGATGTGTAGCACATTCATTAATTTGACATGTGGAATGGTATGGCTCCTTGTAGCTGCTGTCTGAAGGCAGCAAGTCCACTATTGATTCCTTCTTCAACCTGTAGAGCTGGATGACCTCCTCCCTGAGGTCAATGAGAGGTATGTTTTGCCGGAACACACGCTTCATCCTTCTTCGCTGCCTACGTGGTAGTGGTGGTGGTCTCCTTGCTACTCTTAGTTGCAGAATGATGACCTCCATGGCATAGTTGAGCTTGTCAATGTGTTTTGTGATGTTCAGTTTTTTTATACTAAAAATGGACTGAGTACACTGTTCCAAAAAATCTATATACAGGGACGAGAGGTGTCAGTACTTTAGTAGGAGAGCACTCAAGCATCGATTAGGATGCTGAGCATCATCATTGGGCTGTCTCCTCGTCAGACCGGCACTGCAATGTCTGGCGGACCACCACACATGTAGTGGTGGCACTCAACCGGAGATGGTGTGGCAGATCCAATAGGGTCTGCAGTAAGTATTGACAAAGAGAAGGGAGGAGAGTGAAAGATAGGTTAAAATTGGCTCTGAACCCCCGGCATCATAATTTAATCACTCAAAATGAGGATCAGGCCAAGATTAAAAAACAAATGAAGGAGTTCTTGAAGGGAATAATGTCCCACTGTACTCCTAATAAAAGGGAAAGGAGGTGATGTACCTTGTCCTAACACTATGTGGTCAACATGTTTCGCGCCTCTACGGTCAGAAATTGATCCAATGGCGCTTCATCAGGACCATGAACTATAACTTCTCCTGTAAAGACAAACGGTAAGTGATGAAATGTCACTTACTGGACATAGATTATTTGTCACTGTCAGTCGGTTGGTAGGTCGCCCTGTGTAAGAAATAGAAACAGAGACATACATTGGTGTCTATGAAATAAAAATATAAAGAACGTGATAGACATAATAACCCCGATAACAAAGTCTGGCACAATGGACATGACATAGAAGGCTTACCATCCCACGTGGAGAAAGAGCATCATAGGGACACGTAAACCTCAAACCAAAGGAGCGTTCACTACATATAGAGAAAATAACATTAAAGTATATTGTCGAAATTAGTGATCTTGTTTTTCAGGACTGAAAATTAATTGGAATAAGTCAGAGGGGATACCAATCAATCCCAGAGCTGATGATATAGATTTTCTGTTGAAATGGTGCAATCACCTGCCAAGACATTTAAAATACACAGAAGTCCAATGGTGGTAGTACATGAAAACTATGACCCATTTATTTGGAGAATTCAAGAACAGACCACCAGGTGGAAGGGGCTTACTTTGTCCAGGGTAGGCCAAACAGCAGTGATAAAGTGGATTTGTTTGGCCCTGGCTGCTATGCTTATTCAATAATATTGTTATTTAATAAAATATCTCTGTCCTCCCTAACTCTACTTTTGTTGTCCTGCGCTCAATGCTTCTGAGTTTTGTGAGAGCGGGGACACAGCCTATGTTGAGCTGAGATACACGGATGATTTAATATGTTCACAGGGGGCTGGCTGTTCCCAATATGGAACTTTACTATTGGGTGGCACAAGCAAAATATTTGTTTAATTGGTATGGCCAGAGTATAAGCTTGTTTTAGATGAGATTGAATGTGAAATGCAGAGAATACTCAGTTGTAAACAATAGAGTCCCAGTGAGAGCCAAAACTGCAATTGTAGTCAGGTTGGTGGTATGTACTGGGGGTGGATATAACTCGCATAATTTGCTGTAGTGTGATCACGCAAAATTACAGCAAAATACATTGATTTATGTGAAAAGCATAACCCAGCATTTAGAACTTCTAAAATAAACATGCATTTAGCTCTAAATGCAACAAAGTATGAACAGCAGCAACCACCACCAACTTGCGCTTGCTAAATTTGGTTTTTGTTTTGTGTGAAATTACTCATAATTACATGAACAGGTATTTCATGCCAAAAGAGTAACTCAAAATTACTGAAATTACTCTGATTATTGTGGCATAATTAACAGTTGGCCCAGGACTAGTTTGCCTGCCATGGGCTAGCCAAACCAGCAGAATAGGAGAATTTGGGGGTGTATTAATAGGCCCCTAGCGCCACAGGAGCATCACCTTTTGTGACGTTCCTGTGGCACTAAGCATTGCTCCATATTTACAAGGGGGCGTTAAGCCACTTTTTGTGGCATAAAGTTCCCCTGTAAATATGGCCCCTTCCCACGCAGCACTGTGTGTGGAAGGGGCGCGCAATGGGTGTTGCTGTGGGTGTGCCACAGTAACACCCATCGCATTTTGACGCTGCCTCAGAAATATGAAATTTCATAAACCTGAGTCAGCGCCACCCAGGGGTGGCATTAGCAGGGCGCAACAAGGAGGAATATTGTTATTCCTCCTCGTTTTTTGCTTTTTCTATGCATGCTGCATTCTGCAGCACGCTTAGAAAGAGCAAAATGCCAGAAATGATTGTTTATGTGGGGGAAGGTGTCCCTTCCTCCACATAAACAATCATTTGAAAATGACGCTTTGGCACTTCTGTGTGTGCTTCATTGTGCAGCACACCCAGAAGTGCCAAAGCGTCACAAGTGATTCTTTATGTGCAGGAAAGGAGACCTTCCTACACATAAACAATCACACCCCTCAAGGCAGACACCCTTGCACAATGATGCAACGATGCCTGCGTTGGCGCTGGCAGCAAAATGTAGCACCAGCGCACAGGACAACACAGCGGTGAGCCGTATTCACTTAAATATGACGCATCCCTGCGTTTCTAAAGTGACGCAGCGCAGCGCTACGCCACTTTTCAATAAATCTGGCCCTTGTTTTCTCCAGTGCTTCCTCTAATTAATAATCCTCTCATATCAGCCATATTTGAGCCTATCTCAGTAAATTGACATGGGAAGACAGATGATGAGTGAACTATTTGTGGAAGGACAATTTATCTTACTAGAAAGATACAAACAGAGATGATAAACGTCTCAGCCTGACAAATGTTTATAGTATCGACTTAAGCATACCCTGGGAGATTGTTTTACTGACTTCCTAGCAATGCCGCCCATTCTCCCCGCCTTGGTGGGAGTGCAGGCCTCTAGTACTCTGAGAACCCTTTTGTTTAGGCTTTATAGGCTTTCTGCTGGTATAGCCAGGCTTGATTGACTGAATTTGGTTGACGAAGAACTATAGTAATGACTGTAATTTAGTAGTTTGCCTCTATTTTTTTTATTTTTTTACAAAACCAGGCAGAAGAGAAGTGGATAATTCTGTTTTAAGTAACATGTCTTGGACCCGCAATTTAACGATTATTGTATATATGTTGCCTTTGTTTTTACTGTAACTATGACAATGAAAAACATAAATAAAGAACTAAAAAAGAAAAAAGTCTAATCTCTAAAACCTTCCTTCAGGGTGCAGAATCTGGCCCCCGGCGGTGATGGTCACCTCTCTGTAGAGTTCCATTGACCAGAGGGGAGAGGGGCTGTGTTCCTCACCTGCATAACTCCCTGTGTTGTAGAGGGGGAGTGTTCCACTGAGGGGGGCCGAGTCCCAACCTCCTGAGACCCCCCCCAAGGTTGCCCTTGCCAACTGTGCTCCTCAGAGTAGCCTGTGCCCCTCAGAATGCATCTGTGGCAGGTGTGGCCTGGACCAAACTCCCTGGAATTCTCTCCCACCAGAGCCAGCAGTGCTGCTCAGCCTTCTTTACAGCCTGCAAGCACAATCTATTGCCAGCATCAATAATCCCATGGCCTTTTTTCACTTCCGCCTCCGTGGCCACTGCACAGTGGGTTTGCCCATGTCCTCAGGACAGCGGTGACACTACAGGGCCTGGATCGCGACCTGAAATCTCCTATTGCTGTTGTGGCCAGGTTGGAACCCTTTGGGACCTTACACTGCTAGGGCCTGCAGGGCCATGGGGCTATCACACATCCTGCTAGTGCCACCCATAGCTAGCACCAGGCCTTCTGCAGCACTTTCCTCTTCACTCATCGGTGAACACTGCCAAATAGCCCTGCTTATATCCTTCTTAGTAAGAGTGCGCCGAAGGGGACCCAGATGAGAGCGTTGGTCCTCATTTTGAAGTGAGGCTGGTCCTGGCTCCCCCAACTTTGCACGCTGGAACCAGCAACGCTACACGGCCTTCATATAGCCTCCGGATGCTGCCTGCCACATGCACCGGACATTCTACATCTCCGGCCCTTCTTCTCCTCAGTGGGCACTGCCCAGCAGCCCTACCTGTATCCTCTCAACTGCAGGGGCACCATAGGGGCCTGGATCATCACCTTGGGGCTCACTTCACTTTGCTGTCATTACTGGGGACCCAACCCTTCAACTTGTAATCGCACAGTGGATTAAGGGAATTGTTCTTTGCCAAACACTGCATCAATGTCTCCTGTATAGAGGGCCATGGCTGACCTGTCTCCTCCTTCTCATCGATGACCACGGTCCTTCCTGACAGCGGAGAGTGGATGGTTGTTAGGAATCATAGCCAGTAACCCTATGGCATTCTTGTGTACTGACTCCTTTGGGGGTGACTTTCTTCTGGCTTCTATTTCTGGAGATTGGTGCCCCGTTCACCCCAATGCTCCTTCAGGTCAGTGACCTGCTAATTGGATGCCAGCACATTAGTATATTCCCTAGCCAAGTCAGTGTGGCTGCACCCCATGTGCCCTGATGGCTAGCAGAAGAGCCAAACAGAGGGAAGGGAGGCCTACAGGCCCCCACCACTGCCAGAAATCTCCATAGAGTTCATATTAAAGGAGATCTCTGATTTGGGTGGAGGCTGGAGCTCCATAGTTGTGAAGATATTGGACCTCACTCCTGAAGTGAAAATGCTCAGAATAGATCTGGGATCCTTTAACTCTCAGCTCATTGCCCTGGGCCTCCCACAGCTCATATGGAGGAAAAGCTGGACTCTGCGCACTCGAGCATTTGGTATGTGAAACAAATAGTGGTGGACTTGGAAGACAAGGCCTGCAAAGACAATGTCAAATTCTACTAGGTACTGGAGAAGATGACACCGGGTGCTGATGTCGGTGACTCTTGAAGTGCTTCCTCCCTCAACTACTGGGCATCTCCTTCAGCCCGACACTTGAATTCCTGAGAGCCTACCGGATCCACTCTTGTTAGCAGTCATAGGATACTAGCTCAAGGCTCTGACCGATCATCACATGCTTCTTTCATCATGAACAGGTCTGCCAGGTGCTTTCTGTGACCAGAATACATGGCCGCTATGTCCTAGATGGCCACAAGATCCAGATCACTGGGGATTTCTCAATGGAGACCAATGCCAAATGAAAAGCATTCCTGGTGCTGCGGCCCCAGATACATAAATAGAACATTAAATATAGAATCTTCAAACCTATGATCATGTGGCTAATGATGGATACTAAATCAAGGGACTACATTGAACCTGAGGGCCTGGTTCCTTATTTGGATAGCCTGGAGGACCATGGTATAGACCTGATCCCACTGCCTCCATCGTAAGCAAGCAGTGAAGGTGAGCACTGGGACAAGCCCCTCTCTCCCACTGTACAAGCCATGCTCCAGGCAGAACATTCCACAATCAGAGTGAAAATTAGTGAGCTATCAGGCAAGTGACAGCACTTACACAGAACTTCTAGAGAAAAATCCGGGTCACCTTTGAAACAAATACAGGGCTCCAATGCTAGCCCTTCTTTGCTGCCACCCGATGGGGAAGGGTGAAGACGGCTGGGTATTATCAACCTTAATTTCGTACCTGACGGTTCCATTTTGTTTTATGTACTGTGCTATGTGCAATGTTTTTTGCAATATGTTGATCTTTGTTACCTTCCCCACTACCTCTTAGCACTGTTGCACATAGGATAGCTGCTTTCCTACCCATCCCACACAGATGCCCCCCAACCTCCAACACTCCATTGTTAAGTACCCCAATGATGTGGGCAGTCTGTCTGGTGTGTCCTGCCCTTCATCTTCTTGGGGTGAGTCCCTCTTGGTTCTCCCCCAATTCCTGGTGCCGACATTCCCACCTCCCCAGATGTCTAGCACGGACCAGGCATCTTCACTTCATACATACAGCTTTAGGACTCTCATCCCCCACATAACAGAAGACTCTGGCTACGATTTAGACCCTGACAAAATCTAGTTCTTTCCTGACTGCTCCTTGGGCCCCTCGGGAGCACCCTCCCCTCACCTTCTCCATCCTTACTTGTTACCCCACCACATTGGGCTAGAACCTATAGTTGCAACCCTATCACAGGGGCACAAATGATCATCTCCTGCTTTTAGACCAGAGTCGGATAGCTCATTCTACTGCAGCACTATCCTTTCCTTTCCCTCTTACAACCTCTTTCCCCCTTCCCTAGGCCCTCTCTCCAGACTGCTCCCTCCATTGCTGCAATGCTTTGTGGTCTGCAATCTGATCTGTCTTCTCCTGCAGGGTCTGTCTCAGTACCTTTGACCTAGTCCCTCCTATGCCAAAAGTTGACCATTCAATATTCTGTCCACTGCACATCATATCCCTCAATGTCAACAGGCTGACCCATTATGTCGAACCACAAATGATACTGTCCTATCTAGCATCCAAATGAACAAACTTCACCCTCCTCCAGGAGACGCACCTCTCCCACAGTGAAACCTCCAAATTCTCAAGAGACTGGGTGCATCAGGTCCTATACATCTGTCGCCCCCTCCCTCTCCTGATGAGATGCCAGACCCTGGGACTTCCAGAAAATGTGGGTGCACAATTCCTTTCTGGAAATCCCTTCCCCCGCTTGGTGCTGCATTCCTGGACTGACGCAGAGAGCAGCTATGTTTTTGCGAAAAATAAGGTTTATGGGACAGTCTTCAGTAAGGGTTCTGTTTATGTTCGGAACATAATCTTGGGGGAAGACTGGAACCTGGCACATGACATACTACTTGACCAGCTGGGACATGCTGCTATAGTCAACTTTACAGACAAAACACTGATAAACAACATAAGGGAGGACTTATATATGGCATTTCCTCTATCTGGAAGACCAAGCGTATACATATCACTCCTTGGTCCACAACAAACAGGTGCACACTCACTACTTCCTTGTCACACTTGCAACTGTGTCTATTTGGTATACAGCAACATTCTGGAGATGTCCCTCAAAGATCATGACCTGATCTGCATACTTCTTGAAATTCTGGGTCTGCCACAGAAAACCTTGGAACTTCAATGTATATTGTGCTACAAAATGCCCTCAGAAATGGCACACCTGGTGTGGGATCTCTCTACCTTCTTATCCAACAACAAGGTCTCAGTGAGCTCGGCCCAGATGCTGTGGGCAGGGGCAAATGACCTGGTGATAGCTTATGAGGAATGCAGCAATAAACAACAAATGTAGGGCTCACAGGCAGATGTCTCTTGAGTGGGATATATGACTTAAGATGGGGCCTATGCCCGCAACCGCTCCCACCACTCGCAGGGCTAGCTGGAGTGATCTAAAATGGAGCTTAACTACCTCTTTCTCACCAGAGTTGAATGTGTGCTATACTGACTGAGACCCCAATACTACAAACAGTGTGGAACGGCCAGTGGACTACTGGCTGCCCAATTTACACAACGGGAAGAAGCAATGGTCATCCCAGTACTTAAAGATAGTTCTGGAAACATTCTAATGGAGCCAAAAGACATTGTGACTATGTTTGCAACCTACTACACAGGGCTGACAGTGTACTATCACAGGCCATCTCAAATGTGCCCTACAATAAAGCACCGGGCAAGTATGGCTTCCCTGGGGAATTCTATAAATGGACAAAAACGGAAGCTCTTGACCACCTTTAAGACACCTATAAAGAAGCTGAGACAGTGGGACACTTTACCCCCTTTTCCAACAGGACCTTGATCACAGTCGTACACAAGTCAGGTAAAGACCCCTTCCTGTTCAGAGGTGACTGCCCGATCTCCCAGCTCAATGTGGATGTTAAGATCCTGGCTGGAATTTTGGCTGTCCACCTTAACAAATGATCTCCTCTCTCATCCAAAACTTTCAAGCTGGATTTGTACCAGGCAGGTCATCCCATAACCGTCTGTAAACACTGGCCTGCATCCCGAGAGGCACCTGACGAGAGGGTGTCACTTTCATTGAACGCCGAGAAGGCGTCTGACAGGGTAGACTGGGCATGCATATTCAGCACCCTCTGTAGATTTGGTCTTGGAGAAGGCTTTATTGCAAAAGTTAAATGGCTCTACACTGACCTAATGGCACAGGTCAACTGTGGTGAATTCCTGTCAGCCTGCATCTCAGTGGTGCGCCAGTACTGCCCACTTTTGCCCATTCTGTTCTTGCTTGCACTGGAGCCCTAGTGGCAGCCATCTAGCACATAGCCCACATAATATTTTCCCTCACCGTGGCCGGGACTTTGAAAATTCCCCTATGCAGATGACATCGTACTGACGTCTTACTCACCCAGATTTGTCTCTCTCTGTCATTATGCACTTTTCTGCCTTCTTAGGCTACAAAATCAACTGACACAAGAGTAAAGCACTGTGTCTATCCTGACTCACAATGAGGGAAGCTATTCTGTCATACCTATTGCAATGGTACCCACACCACCTCAAATATGCGTGGATCTACATAACCAGAAGCCTGAACATACCAGTTGTGACCCGCTAGTGGATAAAATGGATACAGACTACTCAGAATGGTCCCAACTGAATCTGTCCCTATGGGGTAGAGTACAAGCAGTCAAGATGGTTGTGGTTCTGCAGTTTACCTATGTCCTGGGAATGTCACTGATTATGGTGTATACTTTGACCCTGAGAGATATTAACTGCAGGACTGTATGATTTATTAGGAGAGCCCTCAAACCTAGGCTGACGACATCCTTACTGCTTGCTTACAATCACTGTGGAGGGCTGTATCTTCCAAGCGTGGAACACAATTGCATGGCCCTCCATCTGTCACAACTGACTTTCTTCTTACCGATGTGCAAAGACCCGCCTTTGGGTGTCCATTGAATGCCAGTGGCCCCAGACTCCACCTGATATATGGTCCACATCTGACCCATTTGCACACCGGTACTCTACTGCTCCTTGAAGCCTCGCAGGCATGGTGGTGCTCCCACAAATTATTCTGTACTGATGCTCATATTCATAAGTTTGTCCGGATTTAACACAATGCCAGCATACTGGTAAGGAACTTCCCTATAGCTTGGGAGGAGTGGCAATATAGAGGGGTAGTGATGATAGAACAGCTCCTCTCAATAACCCATGACTTACGAACGACTTATCTATAGGATCCAGGATAAAACGGAGAAGTTCATCCAGGTATGAGTCTTATTCGTGGACGCACTCGAGACTGACGTTCGCTGTGAGGAAGAGGGTAATTGACTGTGGATTGAGTGGCTGAGCTGACAAAGCCACAACCTTCGCTCTGCCTCCCTACTCTCTCTCCCCTCTTCACCCACGAATGCTACAGCTCAGGTCAATATACTCATCTCCCCAGAGGACTAACCCTGGCGCACCACTGTGCACTGGTGTGCCTATTTCATATCACTTTCTCTCCACCTATACTATCTCCCTTCACCCACCGGCTGTTTCTGGGCCTGTGGTTTTGGCGCATAGTTAGTCTATTTATTATCCCAGCTACACTTTTTTGGCATGTCATCATGTCATTCTTTTGTGCTTTGTATTCAGGGCGTGTTATTACTGTGGTGTCACGCTGTGTGTCTGATCCAAGATCATTTAACAACCCAGCAGTGCCCGCTGCCAGCCACTTCTCAATCAACATATACTTTAGCAGCATCATGTATTAGTTTGGGGTCTGGAGGGTGAACAGCCTCTACTTCTGAAGTATTGTTCTTTTATCTTTCTTTCAATAAAGAGTTGCAACACAAAATAAAATCCTCCTTAAGAAGGGTACATAGCTCAGTACCTATTCTTCTCTGGCCAATCCCCAATATAAGCATCCATATCCGTTCAAATTTGGTTGATGATCTTAAAACTTTCGGAAAGAAGAAATATGTAATAAGACTGGAAACAAAAAAGTCAATGAAGTTCAGCTAAATTGTCCTTGAAAACAGTTGAAAACAATGACGTTACTTTTCCATTGAGAAAAAAAGAAAAAGCTAGGTCACTGTCCAAAGGTTTATTGGTCTCCAGTCCTTCATACTACTTGTCCCAATTCTATCAAAATAAGATACATGTTCAGTAAATGTCAATTTTTAATTCTAAAAAAGGTCCACATACATTCCTTGGAACCAACAATGACTATTGCAGATATTCAGGAGTACACACATTCGTAAATATTTTCACATACGGAAATGTATATGTCTATATTTTAGCATGTGGAAAAGACTTGCATGTCCTTTAGCGCTATAAAATATTTGTTTCTTTTTTTTATGGACATTTTTATCCGTGTAGAAGCCAATACCCTACCTGTTTTGGAGCGTTCCCTATTCTTTCCCACCCTGACACATTTCCCCCTACATTTTACAGGAATAAATCATTAACCGTTTTCAGAGTGGGAAAGCTCCTACCATTGATTTGTTAATTTATACAAACATGGATTCTGGACACTCATCAACTTTGGTGCCTGTCTATGCCATGGCCCGGCCACAAACCTAACTCCATTAGCAGACTTTCTCCCACCAACCTGCCAGTATATTGCATAAATTGTTTGTGTCAGGAAATTAATTTATTTATAAGTTAATATTCACACTATTGATTAACTAGTTGTTGAAATATATTAGAGAATAAGCCCCGGACGTGAACAAAAAACTCACAAATATTGATATTCATTGGATTCCCACTAGTATCCCTAGAACTTGTATGTATGTCAAGATACAAACCTCGGCTGCTTGCATGCAAATTGCTCTGTCACCATTGTCTTGCCTCAACTCAATCTGTATTTCGACATTATATGATTTCTTATTGGGTTAGATATATCCATTCTGTTCTGTAGTGACTTCAACACCCATTATAAGAATGCATTCTGGTACAAAAGACCATAAATAGTCACCCATATTGATGGAAATTTTACTCACGAGTTTTGCCCCATTTTGCCGCACATCTCTATCAAGGAGCTAGAGCCAAGAAATGTTGAATGTCATTTTAACTTACATCACATTATAGCCACTCAATATCCAGTCTAATAGGAGCCACACCATAATCATCTTTCAAATAGTGACTACTTCAAAAATGGATTTCAAATACTATTTCAAATATAATTTCAGGTACTATCCCATTGCTGTTGTTTCTACATCATCTTGCATATCTCTTTTCTAAAGCTCAAGTCAATACTTTCCACAAAGAAGCTAAATTACCATGTTGGTATACGTCCTTTTAAACTGGTTATTTGTCAGCTAATATGTTTTATTTTGAATTCCTTATTTTTATTTCTTTGCACTATTTAAACCAACTTTAGTACTCCAAAGAGTTCAATCAATCATAGATTTGTTGAACTGGTTCCTTGTCTTTTCTAGGCTATGTTAGACTTTTAATATTAAGATCTTCAACTTAGCTCCTGGAGCTTTTTGTATCAGGGGAGAATATCATCTTGAAATCTACGTGTGATTTAAAACTCACGTTGCCCATTAACCTCGTCATGCCAATTCTTAATCCGCATTTTATTCATATCATAAACACATACTATTTAATTACATTTTCACATGATGTATCTTCGCCCATCAATAGTGCTCAATGTGTGTTCGAAAACGAATTCAATGTTTTTTCTAATGTAATTAAAAACATGTTAAAGAGAATTAAAATCTTCTCGAAAGCTAAATACTTAGAAAGTACCACAGCCCACGATCCATAAAGTTATCTAGGCTTCTAAACAGGATTATTTTGTATTTTACCCCATTCAGGGTGTTGCGCCCAACCTTATTTTAAATGTCAAGACACTTTGTTATGGTCACAAGGCCACAATAGTTTTAAATCTCCTTATTTTGTTATATGTGCCAGTTCTTGTGACATCTAGCTTTTGAACCACACCGTAGAGATCCACAGTTAAGGATGGCTGGTTCCCTTAAAATAAATTGCGGTAATAATGTAAATAAATTGCTGCATTTAATTTCAATTTTGCATATCACCTGTTTATGTTTATGTAGCAAATGGCTCTGTATCATACGAATATTGCAATATTCCCTTAATATGACCAATACTTTATGCTGGTAATATTCCTGTTCATTGGTTTCTGTAAAACAAGAAATTAGGATGCTTTTACGATAAAAGCATGCTCCACAGAGGAACAAGATCTGTGTCACTCGTCACCATCACGGGCTTTTATCTTTATTCCGGAAGGTCTGGAGAGATACACTGAGTCAGTGTTTCTTAACCTGTAATCCGTGAAACTCGATGATCCGTGATCCCTACTCAATGGGTTTGCAAACTGTTTGGAAAATAAAATAATAGCAGAACATTAAAATATAACTAATACACATAAAAATAAATTAAAAATCCCTACTTCCATTTTACCTATGTGGGCATCACCACGTTCCAGGAGTGATGCAGTTGAGGTCCACAGAAGTCAAAAAGTTAAGAACAGCTGCACTACGTTTAGAGAAATTATCCTTTCAAGGATATATTTTGTGGACAGCAAGCCCATAGTCTGTTTTCAATAATAATATCACCTCCAAAATGGGTTAGTTTGTGCGGTGTTGTTAACACGCTAAATTGAAAATCCATTCTTGAATCCTAGACTGAAGCAAAAACCTCTTCTCAGGGTCGTCTCTCAAGTATAGTTGTCTAGGCAATGCTTTCGCACTTCGTGTCTGTGCTTTCTCTACTTAACTGCAGTCATATATATATCCCCTTGTATCTCTTACTGTAATTTTTAATGAAATAAAATCAAATAACATTTTATGGAGCGCGTAGTTGGACGAGAAATGCTATATATTTCTTCAATGATTCTTGGTTACCAGCAGCTTGGTTGTTGCATCCTGGCCATTCTATTTTGAAAATGCTAAGGTATACTTACTTGTTCACTATGCTAGAGGCACAAGGCTCTCTGACTTCCTATGCAATTGCAATCAACCTCAAATATATTTGGGACCCTTTCTCATGGGAGTAGTATATCCTATGTAGAATTGCTATTACTAAATGGGGAAGCTTCCAACTATTCTAGAATTAACTGTATTTATTTGGGGTAGCAATAATACACAGTCCCACCTACAGCGCAACCAGGCCTGTAGTACAAATCTCAGTTAAGCCAAAAGACTAGGACCTGATGAAGCAGAAAATGAAGGTTTTACATTTATTAACGCATAAACGTAGTGTGAAATAATCATGTGTGACTTTAACCGAACTAATAAAGATTGTACGGGGACAAAATGTGCCCTCAGAGTAGTTTGCCAACATTTATAAGCGTGCTTTATATAACGTGGTGTATTAGAATTGCACTAATCCGACATAATCGTAAACGTGTGCTATGATTTGCTTGTTTGAAATGCTTTAGCTTAGCATGACTTTAGCGGAGGCTTCGGCCTAGTGGCCTGGTCTCACGGTTTAGATGCTCGTATTTTTCCAATGTGCTATTAAACGTGTATTTTTGCTTGAAGCTGTACTTTTCCACTGAGATCGTTCACATGCTTATCTTAAGGTTTCGTGCCAGCCTGGCATATTTTCTCTTTACTCCAAGGTCAATCTGCAGGTGCGGACAATGGAAGCTCTGAAAGTGAGTTAATTGGTATACAATGTTGCAACTTGCGTACCCATCTCCAAGGATAATGTATGCTTAAGTAAAAGCTTGAGAACTGTCGTTTTTGATTGGACAATTTGAAGCTAACCTATGAACCCTCCAATGGAAGACCCTACTGGATTTGAACTATTGTCTATAAAAACCAGGTGCACGAGAAGAAGGTAGCCATTACGCGCTATGATTGCCATTGCGCTATCATCTGCCATTATTGGACATCCCGCCATTTTGCAGACTTCGTAGCTATTATGGCCCACTTTGCTGCGACGCCATTTTGAGAGACTTTGATGCTTTCTCTAATCGAGAGAAAGAGACTTTAAATGATTCTGGCCCTAGAGACTTTAACTTTGATCCCTTTGCATGAAGTAGTAGTTTACCTTGCCGCCGTGAGGCAATTGCCCCGTCCACCCCTTGCCCCTTTGCCCCGTCCCATGCTGATCGAAACGGTACCCATGCTGATCGAAGAACGGTACCTGTGAGACGAAGACTTCCTTGTATGCTGATCGTAATTGGTAAATATGAAAGGAAATTGTAAAATTGCATTGTGTTTCTTTTAGGTAACCAACTGCTGATTTTGATAAGAGCCCTAGTTAGGAGTTTTCTAAATTAATGTTGCTAAATTGTTTTTGCATGAAGTCCCACATGCCGATGCTAATTTGAGGTTAGACGAGGATTCCATATGTCGCACGATGCAATTTGAGATCTTGTTATGCTGACTAAATGTATGCAATTAGTTCGTTACAGATTATCGTATTAGTGATTTGCATTGCTATTATCGAATGCCTTGTGATTCAAATGCTACATAGATTGCACCTGTTTCGCCGCTACGGACAGCTATTAATGTTCATTTATGTTTATCATTTGGTGTTGAGACACATCTATATCGTGCTAGCTTTGTTAATATAGGGAAATAAAATTCACTAACTTTGAATAAACTGGTGTGGTCATTCCTGACTGAAAGGTCAGGGTTCGCCGAAATGTATTCTGGATTAATTGTGAAGTGTTATGTTGATCAGGGTATTGCTTATGTTCGTTATTGATTATTGATTTGATGCAATTGATCGATTAAGAGTACAGAGAGTCCCACTTAGTCAAAAGATTCATCGGCCTAAAGAGCGTCCGAACACAGGTAAATTATTACTACGGACCGCTCTATCAGACCATACTGAATTCAGAATAAACATGACTCCTTTCAATAGCAATACTAAGAACCAAAGAGGAAGTGGGAAAATGGAGAAACAGAAGAATAGAAGAACGCAGATGTCACAATATTAACTTGTCCCCTTTCCCGAGGTGCTGTCACAAGGCCTACTCAGCCAAGGGGGCTAAGGGTGCCATGCTGCGCAAAGACCCTCAGATAGCCACCAATTCTAAAAGGCTGTTAGCCACAATAGTGGCTCTTGCTCACCCATTTGCATTAACAAATATATCTTTTCCTTATGATCTACTCTCAGTTGTGTGAGGTAACTTAAGATAGGAACAAGACTTCTAGATACCGGTTCCTGCTTGAAACACAGTAAGACCTTCATTCTCACCAACTCAGTGTAGTGTAGATCGGGGAAGAATAGGAGGCTCTCGTACTCCATTTTTACCTCTTTGTATTCAATAGTTTCTTGGAACACTGGATCCCTCCTCTCTATCATGGTCATTAGCACAACTGTGCTACTAACGCTACAACAGGATACCTTTGAGCTGGTGGTGAGTCTACAAAATATCCTCACCACATCCTTCGAGCATGAGGTTGAAGGGCCATGCATTTGCCAACACTACACTCAACTTGATGCGCAATTCCTCTGTCGGGCAATTCAATGGGACTCCCAGCACAGTCATGTGAGTACACCCCTACAGGTCATCTAACACTCCTCTCTAGAGCCGGATGAGAAGTTTTGAGGTTCCATGGCCATCTTGCATCACCGCTGGCTCTGCGCGTCTACTATCAACAGTTTTAAGATGTGTGACATTTAATTCTTGGCATGAGCCGTTCACTTACAATCTTACTGGATAAAGCGTACTTCAGAATACGTTTCGTATTTCTGACATCCCATCCAGCTCATTTTCCACATTGCTTTGGTTTTCTACTGCTTGATCTTTATTTTTGACTTGTGTTTTATTACTACTTTCTTTATCTCTTGATTGGTTTTGCAAATATGAACCAGCTCAAATAGGAAATTTTTTAGTGTTACACATTGTGAATCTCTGGTGCGTATTCTCTTTGCAATGATGAACAAATCCACTTATGTGTAATATTTTGTGTACTAAGGGCAACGTTCAGCATTTCTGATATAAACATCTCAATTATATGATGTTTATCTCAATTCCCTTCAGCTGCTCATATCATGTATGCTTCCGTATCCACTCTAAGGACCACTTTTAGAAGGCCTTTGCGCCACTGTTGCTTAATTTTTTTGACACAACGGTGGCACAAGCAGTGCTTTACTCTGCTCCACATTTACAAACAGACGCATTGAGCCCAATGCGTCAGTTTGTAAAGCCTTGCATCACATTGTACCTGCGCCAGATATAATGTATGCAAGGTAGGTGTTCCCACGGCAAAAGCCTTGCAAAATTGACACTGAAATTTACATCTCACTGTATCATTCAGCAACTTCACTGTGTCAAAATTTCACTGCCTGCTCAGAGCAGATGTAACACTGACTCAGGGCTTTTCTCAGTGGGGGCCTTCTAGCGTTGGTGGAGTAGCCTCATCTTTTTGACACTAGTCCAGCAATGCATGAGTTTAGCGTCACAGATGCACCATGGAGCTCTGTATTGTAAATATAGTGCATCAATGGTGTCACTAAGAGGTCGTAGGACAGGGCAAGAAATCTGACGTATGGGAGCCGATGCATCAGATTCTTGTAAATGAGGCCCCATGTTTCTTTTGTTCTGAAAAATACGTTATTTTTAAAAGTGTGAGAGATTTGTGTAATTTGCTTTTGCGTAATTATGCTAAATTATGGAAAAAGCGTGTGAAATTACATGAATTGCAATTCCAGCATTTAGTGCTATTTTTGCATTAAATGCCTCATTATGTCCATTTTAGTACTTAAGGATGCATTTTGCACAAAAAATAGCAAAAGACACAAGTGCTGCAAACAATAGGCACTAGTTTTCAGCTCATTTGCATTGTTCCTGTGTTCCTACATTTGGCATAATGGCGTGATTACTGTAATGTTGTGAAATACATTTAAACCAAAATTCCAGAAGTTGTGGTTAGCTCCAGCATAAGAAATATTTTACCTGAGTTTAATTATTTTATTTTTCATGATCTTAACTTTTCATGGAAAACTGATGAAGGTTTCTAAGCATGTCAGATAAATTGAAGATTGTTCACAAGGAGAATTAAAGTAAGGTACTGGCTATTTACCTGGCTGCTTTGTAAATAGTGCCTTTCTATTTACACGGCGGTTGCCTAAATAGCTGAAAATATGCACTATTTCACTGGCACCCTGGTAAACTGGTTGAAAATCTCATTATTTATCCATCCTTCGACTAGATAGCAGCGGTTATGCAGTATTTGGCTGACAGCTGTAGAGAAAAGAAACAGAGCTATTTACCCAGCAGCCAACTAGATAGCAGAGATCATGTACCATTTGGCGAGCAACCGTTCAGGCAGCAAGGAAACTTCACTATGTATGCAACCACTGACTAGATAGCAGAGATCATGTATATTTTGGGTGGCTAGAATGCAGGGATCATGTACTATTTGGCCAGTGACCATAAGGGCCGGACTAGCCGTAGAAGGCATTTCCCAAGGAGGCTGGTATGGAGGGGGCTGGTTTTCCAGTGGTGGGGGCCGGTTTGGCTACTGGGGGGCGGTTTTGAAGCAGTGCTGCAAACTTGACCCCAAGTAACAAAAGCAGCAGTGGTTTGCACTTGCACATGAACCCTCCCCCAACCCAGGGGCTAGTCTGACAAAATTGCCAGAGCTGATTTGTGTTCCCAGGCCGGCCCTGGTGACTGTACAACAACAAAGAGACCTCGCTATATATCTGGTTGCCAAATAAATTAGTAGAGATCATGGACCATTTCACCAGAGACCATGCAAACGGCTAAGAAACCACTATTTTCCTATCCTTCGAATAAAGAGCATAGATTATGTACTCTTTGCCCACAGCATGGAAATGGCAAAGAAACTTCCCTATTTACCCGGTTGCTGACTAAATACAAGAGATTATGTACAGTTTGGCCAATGGATGTGTAAATAGCAAAGAAAGTTCACTATTTACCCACCTGGCAATTAAGTGGTAGAGATCAGGTACTATTTGGCCGGGGGATGTGCAAGCAGCAAAGAAGCTTCACTATTTACCTATCCACAGACACGATATTAGAGATAATGTAATAAATGGCTGGCGGATGACTAGATGGTGGAGATCATGTACCATTTGGCTGGTAGCAGTGCAAACAGAGAAGAAAACTCACTATATAACCGTCTGTCGACTAAATGGCAGAGATCATGTAGTACATGGCCGGAGGCATTGCAAATAGTAAAGAAGTTTCACTATTTATCCAGACACCAACAAAATAGCAGAGATTAAGTTCCACTTGGTGAAGAAACCTTACAGTTTATGCTGTCACTGATTAAATAGCAGACATTCTGAGCTAGCAAGCCTGCTGCCAGAAAATGACTCAACTTTCACTGTAGATTAGGCACACTTGATGACTACATGTACAAAAAGCACTAGTCCCACAGTTGAAAACAACACAATCAATACAAATGAACCAAATGGTTATTTTAATTAGTTACAATAAATAATATATAAAGAACTTTTATAAAGAAACGTTTACTTTTTGACAACGCAGTGGATGTGTAATGATAAATGTGTTCACTGCTCTCATCAAAGTATTACACACATGTGAACAAATTCAATAGCCAAGGTTGTTTGTCTTTAAAACAAGAACAGCATGGTACATTTATATATAATACAATTTATCTAGCGTCCGTAATGGTGGAGAACATTTTGATCCCTCATGAAGATGGGGGAATCATCATCAGGTCAGGACTCATAAGATAAAGAGAAGCCTGAAACAAGGAGAATGAGGGGTGAAAAAAAGAATAATAGACATAGTTCAGAAAGGATAATGCTAGGGTGTGAGGTGTAAGCCTGTGATATAGACTGTATACTCAGAGTGCTCAGATTGAAAGCTTCTATGTGGAAGAAAGGTAGCAATCCCTATAATAAGAAGTCAGAGTTCCAAATATAATTGGTAGTTTGTCCGTTACAAACAAAAATTGCAGTAGTGTGGAGAACAAGTTCTATCTGTATCCTGGTAGGTCGAATGAATGGATAATAACATTGATGGTTATCCTACTGGAGAATGGCTCAAAAACACAACTATAAAAAGGAGGGAAAGGATCTTCAAGTGCCCTGAGGGAAAAAGTGTGAATAAAAAAACATATAAAATGAAAAGGCCATATCTTACAGAATTTCCAGAAGAAAAATTATATCTGGTGGGAAATACCACTCAGAAAACAAAAGGGGGTCCCAAAGAATGGTCCATGGACAGAAGGTCTGCACGTCAGTCGAACGAACAAATTCCGGTGGGAGAAGAGCTGTGCTCGCATATATAGAGATGAATCTCAATGGACATGTTCAGTAGGGAAGACCCACAATGCTATGGGAGTGTACTGGAGGGCACAAAAGACTAAATAAGCAAAAGGGAATAAGTGACTGCCATGCTGGGAGAACACAAATTGTCTTATGGAAAAGTCACAGGGAAGAAGAATAGCAAAAATTCTAGATCAACACATTAGAGACAGATATATTGTCAGGAAAAATAAATTAATAGAGGTAATGTGTGACAACAATATGGTATACATGATGAATGCAGAGAAGAGCGAGATTAAACCACGTAATCAGTAAAGATCATCAAGTACAAAGCAAAATCTAGGGAGGAGAAAATGATAAAGTTGAAAATCAAATTTATAACTGATTTCAGGATGATTAAAGGGTCCATAGTGAAGGTGCTGATCATCACGTACTGGGGATGGTTCAAATAAAATTAGTTAATTCCTTTTGCCAGTTCAGGCCAGTCATCATTGAGACCAATCCAGGGATGGATTTTAATTCTTCCTTATTTAGTAGCTGCTTTAAATTTCCACTCTTTCAGGTAATTTTACAACACTGATCACCTGCCAGCTTATATAATTCTCCGTATGGCCTTCAGCAATAAAGCGTTCTACCTTGGGGGGAATTGGGACCTTACAACTGATATAACTATGATGTTGACAGATAAGTATTCATATTTTTTGGGTGGTTTACACATTGTATAGTTTACCACATAGACACTGTATCTTGCACATTGCAGGTATTGCAATTGGAGAGTCCATGCAGTGGTATCTCAGTGTTGGCATGTTGAAACATTTTGGACTCTTTCTGGCTCCTTACCATCTCAGGCATTCATATGATGTCTTTATTCAAAAGCAGAGTCCCTTCAGGTTTGTGATTGTTGCAGATCTAACCTGCTTCTCAATCTCATACCTGGACTCTCAATCTTTATGGTGAGGGTTGGTGGAATTACGTAGGATATGAATATCACTGCAGGCCAAATGATGACCAAAAAAAGGATTCAGGCTTTCAATCGTACCAGATGAGGTGCATTAGGTAGCAGCTATTTAGCTGGACAATGAGTAAATGGTGAAATATCTCTGCTTTTTACTTGGCCACTGGCTAAATAGTAGAAAATGGTTACTATCTGGCCAGCAGTCTTAAAAATAGCAGAAAGAGTTCACTATTTACCTGCCCGCTGGCTAAAGAGTAGAGATTTTGCACAGTTTGGTCAGCATTCATGCAAATGACAAGGAAACTTCACAATTGTACTTGGCCACTGGCTAATTAGCAGAGGTTATATACTATTTGGCCAGCAGTCAAGCAAACAGCAGCCTCCACTTGTCTGATTTGCTGGAAAACCAGCAGATATTACATAAAATTTGGCCAGCCGCCATGCACATAACAAATAAACTTAAATAGTTTTTTCACAGATGGTCAACTAGAAGATATTTTATACCATTTCACTGGTAGTCTGGCAAATAGCAAACACATTTCATTATTTACTCATCTGCTGACTAAGTGTCAGAAATGATACACTATTTGGCTGATGGGTTTGCAGATAGAAAGGAAACCTCATCATTTACCTGGTGACTTACTAAATAGCAGAGAATATGCAACACCTAGCCTTTAACTGTGCAAATAGTTGTGGAACTTCACTATTTATCCGACTGGTGTCTAAACAGTTTAAATGTTACATTGTTATGCCTTATGCAGATTTCAACAGGTACTTACTACCAGGTAGAACTGAAAACAAGGAATGAATATGCACTTGGCATGTGCAGGGACCCTCCTGGCCAGCACCCTTGCAATGTTCACTGTCTGCTTGCAGACAGTGAACATTGCAAGGGTGTTGGTGCACCCTGTAACACATTATGAGCTGGAGACAATGCTGTAGCCTGTTTCCCACTAGGCCAGATGGCGGACCGCCCATCGACCTAGCAGGAAACTCATAATAGCTCTGGCAGAGAGGTCGCCACATAAGTGGTGGCCACTCTTTCGGGAGTTTGGCGGACAGTGTTTTCCATCCCCCAAAATTATAATGGGGCCCATAGACTATTTGAACAAAATTGTATTTTACAAACTGACCTATGAAACAATACACCAGTTAAAAAAATACTAGGGGTTGGCAAAAAATTCCACTATGCTAGTGGAATATGTGGAGTAAGAATTTTCCAACTCGTAAAAGGGGATTTGTACATGATGATAAGCACTTTTGTGGTCACAAACCCTGTAATATTGTGACATGAGACCCTTTGTGCTAAAACTGGCTTAGATACAAGCCCAATTAGGCCTGGGCAAAATGTTACTTTTACAGGAGCTACTAGACTAATTCTTGGAAATTCTTCATTACTCTTGCAGTGCAAAATTACAGAACATTATCTGAGTACTCCCTCTCATGTAATTAAGAGTAATTTAGGTCCTACAGCAGAAGCACAGGAACATTGAGTGACCCTTAGAGAGTGACTGCTGGCTGCTGCTGATCCTGTTCTTTTGTATTTAGTGTTATTTTCTTAATGCAAATTGCATCTTTGGGTCTATTTTGGGTGCAAGTCTGCATTTTGCCCCAGGAAAATGAAACTAAATGCTTGGTTACACTCCTTGTGTAATTTCCTCTATTTGTGCTGTAATTCTATTTTATTACACTATAGCAAATTACACAGGCTATGCCCTTCCCTCTTTATAGGTCTAAAGGTCCAAAATGTTTCAATATTTCCAATTAATTTTACAGTCATGGCACATAATGCCACTATATTGCAACACATGCCATGACACTGCAGCTTGGGAGACCCAGTCTGAAGCTGTCTCACCCTCCACACATACTCTTACTCCTTTAATTTGGCTTGCAGATATGTACTTGCTCTTACTCATAAAACCATGGAAATGTACCAGGGCCAGATATAGGATTACCAAAAGGCTCCATGTTATCAGACACCTCTTTTTTGCAGCAATTAGTGCGTTCTGGAATTAATATTCTGTTTTGGTTCAAATAAACAAATCAGACTGAAACAACTGAAAACAATGATTTGCAAGGACTATTGGCAGAGATGGAAATGTTGTATTCCTGTGATATAGTGCCATCTAATATTTAGGATGATCTTATCGAAATAGAAACAATTGCACAGAGCCTCTTATGAAATGACCATCACAGTATAATTGAGAGGCTTCATTACAAAATGATGGAAGGAAGAAAAACCATAGATCTGATTTAGAGTTTGGGTGACAGAATTAACTCCGTCAGAATAGCAGAGGACAATACATCTGCCAACCTGAAGGGACCTACACTTGCCAAATTGACAGTGTCCGCTGGACCTGTCAACCATTTTTTACATTGACAAGAGCCCCTTGTCATGGTGGTTCCTGCCTATGCAGGAAAGGTTTGAAGGATAACACCATCAGACATAATGGCCGACCTGCCAGCAAACGTTTCAAAAGTTGTCTGTTTTTCAAAAATAAACACACAACGTGGGAGTTTGGTTTTGAAAACAAAAGAATTATTAATTTGGCTCTACATGCTGGAAGTTTCCCCCCTGGGTGATATTTTCTTTCCTGTCCCTTACAGCCAGGTTTTACTCTGAAATAGGTTAAGCATTGCGAAATCTGTCCTCCGATGCCCCCTACTCTGTAGATTTGCCAGAGGAAATATTCTGCAGATGAGTTATGAGCAAAGGAATGGTTATACAAATAAAGATACTGAGGGGCATATTTATACTCCGTTTGTGCCGCAATTTCGACGCAAAACTAACTCCATATTTATACTTTGGCGTTAGACGCGTCTAGCGCCAAAGTCCATGGAGTTTGCGTCATTTTTTTGCGTGGACACCTACTTTGCGTTAATTATATGCAAGGTAGGCGTTCCCGTCTAAAAAATTTACTCCGAGGCATGTGCGTCGGATTTATACTCCCGGGCAAAATTCACGCCCGGGAGTGGGCGGGTAAAAAAAAAAGACGTACGCCCGCTTTTGCGCCGTTTTTTAGCGCCTGCAAAAGGCAGGCGTTAAGGGACCTGTGGGCTCGGAAGGAGCCCAGAGGTGCCCTCCCATGCCCCCAGGGACACCCCCTGTCACCCTTGCCCACCCCAGGAGGACACCCAAGGATGGAGGGACCCATCCCTGGAAACCTCAGGTAAGTTCAGGTAAGTATAATTTTTATTTTTTTTTGGGTGGCATAGGGGGGGCTGATTTGTGCCCCCCTACATGCCACTATGCCCAATGACCATGCCCAGGGGACATAAGTCCCCTGGGCATGGCCATTGAGCAAGGGGGCATGACTCCTGTCTTTGCTAAGACAGGAGTCATTTCTATGGGGGTTGGGAGTAAAAAAAAATGGCACAAATTTGCCCAGCCTGACTTGCCCCATTTTTTGGCGCCCAAGCTCCATTTTCCCCTACGCCGGCGCTGCCTGGTGTACGTCGTTTTTTTTAACGCACACCAGCCGGCGCCGGCGGCTAACGCCGGCTAACGTCATTCAATAAATACGGCGCCCGCATGGCGCTTCAGAATGGCGTTAGCCGGCGCTAATTTTTTTGACGCAAAACTGCGTTACTGCAGTTTTGCGTCAAAAAGTATAAATATGGGCCTGAATGTCACTAGAATATGAATGAATATTCGTAGTAAATCAAAGAAAGACATATAGGCGTCAAAGATGGAAGAGAATAAACCTACAGAGATATTTTATTAATTCACTTTTTTACAAGTATTGTAAGAAATATGATACTGAATAAACAGATACATTTTGTTACCGCTATTCTTTGTGACCTACATATCAAGCATTTCACAGTTCCACTTTTATACTAATTTTCGAGACAGGTGATGTGGATCCACTGTTAAAGGTTCAGAACTGATTTGCGGTGATTCTCTTTCAAACATAATTTTCTGTCTGTAGCCCAGCCACAGCCTTTGCTCTATGTCATGGCTCTCATAAAGGTAGCTGTAGGCAGAAGTATCTAAAACAAGGTCTCAGTGTAGCATGAGATCTCAGCATCAGGCTGTCTTCACACTTCCTGAACAGTCATCAGACACAAACAAAAGGGGAACCCCTTCTTAAAAACTTTAGGCATGATTTAGATTTCAGGTGATGGACTACTCCATCACAATGGTGACGGATTTCCTGTCCGCCAAAAATATAAAACCCATGGGAAATAATGGGATTTATATTTTGGCGGAGGGTATATCTGTCACCGTTGTGATGAAGTAACCCATCTGCCGAAATCTAAATCAGGCCCTTTGTCACCTTTAACAGGAGAAACCTCTGATCTCCTCCTCACTCCTAACATCTATTCTATGTCATCATCAACGAACAACTAATCATCAGCCCTTTGCTAACAAGGAACTCACAAAATTTCTGCGGGTAGCCTGCTATCCATCCTTACTCACGTCAAAGTCTCCACACTTTAATCACAGGGATGCAGTCAGTACACTTCCTGGGTCTAGGGAAGCTGTATCTATTCTCTAGCACATCATGAAAAATGCATTCCACTGCTCCATGCACTTATACTTTCACCACACACAAAGGGCCTCATTACGACCCTGGCGGCCGGTAGTAAGCTGGCGGTAACACCGCCAACAGGCTTGCGGTGTTCCGCCAGCTATTATGACTGTGGCGCAATAGACACGGCCATACCGCCGGTCCCTCCACTATACTGCCAGGCTTCTGCCTGGTGGGCATAATCCCCAACCGCCAGCCTGTCCACGGTGGTAAACACTGCCATAGAAAGGCTGGTGGTAAGGGGGACTTGGGGTGGCCCTAGGGCCCCCTGCACTGCCCATGCACTTAGCATGGGCAATGCAGGGGCCCCTAGACACAGCCCCATCGCGCATTTCACTGCCCGAAGTGCAGTGAAATGCACGATGGGTGCTAATGCACCCGCTGCACATCAACATTGCCGCTGGCTCTATTACGAGCCAGCGGCAATGTTGATGTGACTTTTCCACTGGGCCAGCGGATGGTAACTTTGTTACCGTCCGCTGGCCCAGCGGAAAAGTCAAAATAGGGAGCCAGATATGCCTCCAGCACTGGCAGTATACTGGCGCCCACAGCTTCGGCGATCTTTGGGAAAGACCGCTGAAGTTGTAATGAGGGCCAAAGTCTTACTACTACACACTTGCTAGACTTCCACCATGCATAAACACACATGGAATGTTGACTCAAAAGTCTGGACGTGACATAGACTATTCTGCCAGTCTTGACACTCAAAGCTTTTCTGGTGGCCTTCCAAAGACTTCTGCCATATATGTTTCTCCACCATCCTTCATCTAACACTTAGAGGCATATTTATACTCTGCTTGTGCCAGATTTGCGTCATTTGTTTTACGCAAATTTGGCGCAAGACTAACACAATATTTATACTTTGATGCTGGACCCCCCGCTAATGTCAAAATATCTCAGTGTGCATTGTTTTCTGGATGCGTGAAACCACCTTGCGTTAATGACATGCAAGGTAGCCATTCCCGTCTAAAAAATGACTTATACGCCCATGCGCCATATTTATCCAACCTCGCAAAAATGCTGCACTGCTGGGAGGCGGAGTTGAAAAATGGTGCACATCCCGATTTGCATCAAAAATTAACACCTGGGTCAGGGCAGGCGTTAAAATGGGGCAAACACACCAGTACTTAAGGAAAACACAGAGAAGCAACATCAGAGCTCCAAAAGGAAGACATGGAGGTGCTATTCATCCAGCAAGCACGAAGACGCAGAGCACAGGACCAACAACAACAGCTTCCAACACACCAGGAGGGGCCCCAGAGGCAACACAGAAGGCAGGAGCAGGACAACCCTTCAGGGTCTCAGGGAACATGACATCATCCAGAGTTACAGCCGAAACTGGCAAGCCATACAGCAGCTGCTGCGCCACATTGAGCCACAGTTGGCACCTAGCTTGCAGACACCCAACCTCATTCCACCAGAGACCAAACTGCTAGCCGTCCTCCACATATTGGCAAAACCACTGGTGCCCTGATTGTAGGGATCTCACAGCCCTCATTCTCTGACTTCCTACCCAAGGTACTGGGTGCCATCATCTCCCTCACACCCCGCCACATCAGCTTCCCCAACACACAGCAGAAGCAGCAGGAGACCAAACAGGGCTTCGACCAAATCAATGGATTCACACACGTGCTTGGTGCCATTGACTGCACACATGTACGGATTGTGCCATCAGCTGCAACCGAGCGTCTATACCACAACAGGAAACACACACACTCCATCAATGTGCAGGCCATTGTGGATCACCGGGGATTGATCCCAAACATCGTGGCAAAGTATCCTGGGAGTGTACATGATTCATTCATCTTCCGCCACTGCACCATCAATCAACACTTCCAGGATGAACGATATGGAAATGGCCTACTTGTTGGTAAGTACAGAAACCTAGTTATATACACACAGCACAGCAACCCTGTAGGACATACAACACATACACCACTACATGGACACATGGCCAGGAAGACACTGAGGTTGTGACACTGCTAGTCATGTTTGATATCCTGACCCAATGGGATACACACCTATGGACAAATGACAGATGCAAATAACAACAGATGCCACTCCAGACCCACAAGGGACCAAATTTTAAACCACACAATGATAATGACATAGGCTTAACTGGCAGTACAACTTGGAAGATTAATCTTACAATATCACATCAATAACACTCAATCACACACCCTTCCAAGCAATACGTACTGTGTAAGGGGTGTGTAATGTGTTTTGCTGCAGGTCAAACACCATGAGACACATAGCATGTTGATGATGACTCTAATAAAGGTGACATGGAATCATTGAGGGAGTACCAACATCTCACGTCACTACTGGGGTGACATTGCCCGCTAGCAATAAGGAAGTGGACTGTCCTGAGAATACATATTGATGTGACAATATTGCAAAGTGCACATTGCTACACATACGGATTGAGACAATTACACATATACACAACAGATGTACAGGCACATGGACCTTCTGACACTTAAACCTTCACCCCCACAACCAAGTTAACCAGCTTACCTGGACCAGGTTCAGCAGTGTAGGTACACGTTTGCACACGAGCCAACTCGGTGAGGGCACAAAAATAGGTTTGCATAGAACATGTCACACATGGGATATTTGTGCATTGTCAATTGTGAACACTTCAGTGCTGCAAACTTATGGAGATGTGTTGTACATTGTCACCTAGCCAAATCAAAGGGCCTCACTGTTGTTTTTCACATGCTAGTACATATGTTGAATTGGATGGGATGTTCAGGTTATATAGTGCAACCGTGTTACTGCCACAGTGGAATCGATTCTGTGTGTGTAAGTATCATGTCACCTCCAGTGAAGGTACATGGACACTTATTTGACATGACATAATGCATGGGAGATACACAATGAACTGCAAGTTTAGAAATATACCACTGATATCTGGTCAATCAGCCAAACACCAGTTTAGATAATTAAACAACCCAATGCTGAAAGAACATTCTAGAAGCCTAGGATCCTACACAACAACTCAAACACAGATGAGTCACAGACGACACAAGATAACAACTGCCATGCAAAGTGATAATCAAGGTGCAAGCAACAACCAAATATTTACACTCATTTTCTCTTTCAGCTGATCAAGGTTATGGGATCCAGCCATGGATCATGGCCCCATTTGCCAACCCAAGCACAGCATCAGAGCGTGCCTATAATGAGGCACATAGGAGGACATGCACCATAATAAAGAGGACATTTGGCATCCTGAAGTCAAGATTCAAGTGCCTCGACATCACCGGAGGCAGTCTCTTATATTCACCTGAGATGGTCTGCAAGATCATTTTGACCTGTGCCATCCTGCACAACATTTGTGTAAGGAGGAACATTCCCCTCTATGTACCAGACCCACAAATGCCTGAAGAGGAGGAAGAGGAGGATGCTGTTCGTCAACATGAGGGGGGCCATCCAAACACTGCAGCAGGACTGCGTCAGAGACAACATATTGTACAAAACGTCGTTTAACTCTAGTCACCATCACCACTTTCTTACCATATGTCATTAAACACCTCACTTCATCACTCAATCATGGTCTGGGTAATTATTTATGCATCACATGATCCCTAGGAATCATAATCAGAGTTTAGCCTCATGGAGCATTGCAGAAATACAGATTAGGATACTGAAAAAGCCACATCACATTTGATGGATATGAATGTACAGCCAACATCACACACAGTGGAAATGACATATGTCCTGTCTATTTCACATGTGAAGGGCAAAATCAGAGGACCACAGCTATGACACGTGTCCATGTTCCCAACATGGTTCATTGCAGCACATGACACACAACTAAGACACCATCAATCATAAGGTAAGAAAGTGTTTCATACATGAGGCAGTGGATGTGCTATTGCATTGGTAACAGGAATGTATGACCAGAGCCTTGACAGCAGTAAGTGTGACATCAGCTATCTTTGCAAGGAGCATGTGTGACAAGGAGTCCAACTACTCTGAAAATGGATTAATTAAACAGAGTGCAGCAAGCTCATGAAGAGACGCATCAATCTCTAATAGTTTCCAAGTAATCACAATAAACACAAATAATATTAAAAAGTAGAATGTAGTGTGCACCTCCACAAAAATTCCTGCTGCACTAAGGAACCACAGGGGTGAAAAAAACACCCCAGTTGTTAAAGAAGAAAAGATTGGGTGGTGCACCACTTTAAGTTGTAGACATATTCTTTATATACTAATTGTAGAAGAGTCCCAGATAATTAAACAGGTGATGATACACGGTTTCTGTTCTTTTTCTTCCAAAAATTCTTTTTATTTGATCAAGAATACTTTTTATAACAGTAAGTTGATGAAAGCAAGCAGCCAACGCGTTTTGCCCTATACACTTGGGCTTCTTCAGGGCTGCAAGAGTAACATATAACCATAAAAAAGTTGAATGATAGTGGTATTCCTGATATCATTTAATATGTAAGAACAAACAAGAAAAGTTTTTTACATAAATTTTATAGTGCAAGGCACAAAACAATATTTATATACAGTTGTGATTTAAGTCCCAATGGAAAAAAACGATTTTTTATATTTGCCATAATTCCGTGTAAAAGTCAAACTTGAGTTATAAGTATAGAAAAGAACCGGCAAGGACCATAAGAACTGTGGTAAGTAGAATAATTTAGTGAACCCTAAACGAAAAAGTGCCAGCATTACCATACCAGTGTGTTTAGAGAATATCATTGTGCATGCAATAATGAAAAGCCCTAAAAGAGAGCTGAAAAGTAAGATATTTTAAGTGAAACTAAAGTGAGACAGAAGTAGGATAAATGAACAAATATATAAATTGGTATAACCAACAAACCACCTACCAAATGGTAAGTTCCAAACTGTATTGAAAAGTTGTTTGCAAAATATGACTGAGCACAACCAAGTTTCAGAGTGCTAAAAATAAATAAGAGAAGACAAAAAGAAAAACGATTCATATATCCAAGAAGATGTCACCGATATTGGATAAAAGCGGACTGGGGGGCTTTTGTAAAGGCTCAAGGCGGCATGAAGCCATAACAAAATACATTTAATAAGATAAGGTAAATGATATCCAATTTTAATTTAATACATGGGCCAAGTCGTAATTGCGAGTTAAAGTGCCGTATATCAGCCTTACCTGAAAAGGTATGAATATATGCCGTTTGTCGATAGATAGGTGTAGCAGGCCGGTCAGCGGCAATCCGAAAGAGCAGAAAGACGGGCCCGGCCGTGTTGCCACCCGTCAAGTTAAACAAAGTGAATAGCGCGTGTTGCGGTAGAAGAGAATACTACGAAAAATGCTGGAAATTTATAAAAGACGCCGTACGTGGAAGGGGAATGTAAACATAGTCGACGGACTATGTCTAACGGGCCGCATTGCCCAAATGAAATAAATAGCGGTCATATTAGAAAAGGCAAAAGTAAGCAGTAATCATTTGTGGAAATGTTAAATGAAAAAATATGGAGGATACTTAACAAAAATAAATAGTGAAACAGAAAAAAACTGGAATATGTACATATATGTATGTGTGAACAGGGGGGAAAGAAGGAAAGCACAAGAAAAGGAGAAAGGAAAGAGAGCAAACCGTCCATAGTGGAAAGCCAATTAGGGAGAGAATAACAAAACCCCAATGTGAAAGGAGAAAGTATATATACTCAAGATTGATATTACAATGATAGTTATACTAATGGTCAGACTAATAGTCCCTATATTTATGCAATCTCCGTTGTAATAAACAAGTAATCCATTAGCATAAAACAAACATTTGTTACAATAGTAATATCATAACAGCAAGATAATTACCACCTGGTAGTCATGTAACCATAAACAAAATATTGTCAAAAAATAATAAGTCATATATTGCAAAGTGTAGAACAATCTCAATCATTGTATACAAAGTTGTAACATTTTTTAGTAAGATACTCAAAAGAAAATAACTATATACTGAAAGGGAATATTAATATATACAACAAGCCCATTACAGGAAATAATGAAACTCATGGTCAGTATTATGTCCCAACTCGACTGAACGTAAACGACAGATCCAGGCTGCTTCTCTCTGACGTAATTGCAGTTCTCTATTACCCCCCCTGGGATTTGGTGGGATATGGTCAATCCTGTGAAATGAGATTACATCATCATGTTTGTGCATCAATGCCATATGCAATGAAAGCGGATATCGGTTATCATTGTTCTTAATAGCACGTATATGCTCCTGTATTCGGTGTTTGAGCAATCTAATGGTACTACCCACATACATTTTATTACATGTGCATTTGAGAATATAGATCACAAATTTAGTGTTACAGTTGATAAAACTTTTGATGGTAAAGACCCCTGTATTGTTATAACAGAAAGTGCTAGTTTTATCCAGACCAAAAGCACAGACATTGCATTCATGGCATGTATAAAAGCCCAAAGGATTGGCTGGGAGCCAAGTGGATACATTAGGTACAGATACATAACTCGGACAGAGAAAATTTCTCAATGTTTTGCCTCTTCGATAGGTAATTCGAGGTGTTTCAGAAAGAGACCCTTTAAGTCCCTGTAAGTCAGTGAGTAGATGCCAATGACGTTTAAGGATTTTGTAAATGCCCTGACTATGGGCCGTATATCTAGTTACGAAGGACAAGCGTGCATTGTGTGAAATCCTTTTATTTTTAGGTTTTAATAACAACGTGTTTTGTCTAGATGTGTTCATAATACGCTGTTCTGCAGTTCGAATAATCTGGTGGTTATAACCTCTGTTGATAAATCTTTGTTTAACAAGTCTAATTTGTTCACAAAATTGATCTTCAGTACTGCAATTTCTTCGCACACGTACCATTTCACCAAAAGGGATGTTATTAATGGTTGAAGGCGGATGTGCGCTAGTTGCATGTAGAAGGCTATTGCAAGACGTGGATTTCCTATAGAGGACACTCTGTATAGAATTATTATAAATGAAAAATCTTATATCCAAAAACTCAATGCTTTCTCGACTGTAATGCAGGCTGAGTTTCACATTATAAGGATTGTCATTGAGAAATGTGTGGTAAAGGGTTAGCACGTGTGCCCCAGGTATGACAAGCATTGCTCACAAGATATGCCCTGCGCAGTCCCTCCCAGGTAATAAGTCCTGTCACTGCCCTTCTCTAGGGGGCCCTGTAAATGCACTATCTGTACCCTGATACCCTTCATCTACACTCCCATTCTGACTCCTGTGTGCTTCCCTCTTCAGTATGGCATGCCATAGTCATAGTTCATCAGTCTGCATGGAATTCAGGTCAGATAATGCACTGCCTGGTAGTTGGTAGGACCTGTAATCAGCTGTCCATTGCTTCCCATGTGAAAGGTACAGTTGGCCCTTTGAACTTGATTCTCAACTACAGGACTTGTGAGAGACTGAAGCTGCACACACCTATGAGCACTTCCGTGCACCCCAGCCGTTTGAACCTGCACTGCCATTGATGCTGCCTGGAACTGCTTAGAAGCTGCCATTTTCTGAATGTCCTTGTTGTGCATTGCTGTATAAGTCACTTGTGTAACAGAGCCCTTGGGGGATTGTGTAACCTTGCAGCCCACTGCACAAATACAGTTTTTAGTTCCCACAATGTTGTTCCAGCTTTTCCCAGTTAGAGTCTGCTCATTGTGTATTTGCCTTGTTCATGTTTGATCCTGACAGAGCATGCATCCTGTTAGCCTGACTGGTTCCTGTCTTTGCGTTAACCATAGAGGTTCCCTGTGGCTACATTTGTCTCATAGTTGCTTTCCATGCCTCTTTTTCCTCCTGCGGTATTGGGTCCGGTAGGTCTACGATGAATCCTCAAATATATAGTATAGTTTAATCAGTTTACTTATCGTATTATGGTCTGGGACATGTATTCAAATTGCCTAATCCAGCCCCCATCCTTTGTCTGCGTTTCATGTATTCATGAGTGCCAAACAATGACAGCGTACTATGGTTGTATGTATGGATTTGGTACGGTGCCTCCAGCACAACAAACAAGGTTTGCTAATGTGTATGAAAGGACAAAACATGTTTGTGCCCGCACGGTCCACACACAGATTCACATCGGCCGCAACCCATTGATGGGGCTTACGTGGTGACTAGCTGTGAGATTAATCAGCACAGAGGCACTGTTGTTCCCTGTTGCAGGGGGAATTTTAGAGGCCACCCTGTGTACAAATGTTGTGATGAAACCTGCCTGTTTCCTAATACTGATCCATAAAGTTTTTGAGCACACCAAGGTTGCCTTGTTGTCAGCCTTATAAAAGTTCTGCAGTGCCATAGCTGGACTATCCCCATGTGTGTCATCAATTTATCTTTGGCTTTAGGTCAATTCTGCTTTGAAGGATACTCTGTTATTTCATGGAATGGCTCCACAGACTGATGACTAGACCTGCACGTAACTGTGACAACATGGAGGCCACTACTGACACAGGGTACACATGTCCACACACTTGAACTGGACACCTTTGTGCAATTAACCAATGGAAATATGTGAACACATGCAGCATGGTCTGCTGGTCCTCCACTGCCACAGGAGAAACATAGGTCATTTATATGACTCAAACTGTGGTGTACCATAACTTTTTTGGATTGGTGTTGGGACTCTGTGTCACAAACACTGTACCTACCTAGCATGTTCAAATGCCTGACTCATGGGTAGTATACAAACAAGTGACCAGGAAGTGGTATCCAACATTTCAGTACATGTGATGCCTTACCCTTGTAACATTGCCATTATCAACCGTCCTCTATCTATCCTGTGCATAGTTTGTCATGGGAGATGTTTTGTCCCCAAAGTCAGGGAAGTTCACACAGCATAAGACGCTACGGGTATGACAAACAAATATCCTGACTGATGTACCTCAATGAATAGCATCTGATGGTTATCCACATTTACAATACATGCATACAAGCACATAATGCAAAACACGTCCTGTGACGTTCACACAGCGGCACAACAACAATTGAAATAGCCAATTCACAGACAAACACACAGGCCATGAGTGAATGTATTAAGTTGCGTAGCCTTGCTATCCTCTATTGACGCACCACCTGTTCAAACTTGGGAATACCAATTTTTATTCCAAATCATTGGGTTGCTGTTGCGTCAGTTAAGAGTGCTAACCCGGCACAAACATGAGTATTATGGTCTGCAGTAGCGTGGTCTGCCACATGTGCCCAAACACTGGAACACACACAGCAGGCCCTAACAGCCCATCTCTGTATAGTTACAGTGTTCATGTATGTTAAAAATGACAAAAATGACACAAACACAGTTAAAGACAGATATTTTGATGCAAACGCATCAAAAAAGACGTACATGCGTCAAAATATGCTGCATATGCGTTGAAAAATGACACTCACAGCCATTTTACATCCATTGGTCCCTAGCGGTAATTCAAACACTGCACCCCATGAAATTGGTTATCCATGAAAAATATATTGATCTTTGAATGTGGGGTAATTTTTAAGCTTATGCTTCAAAAAATATTGACGCAAAGCCCGCAAGCGTCATAAAATAGAAATTGGTCACGCATCATAATATAACCTCAGCTCATTTGAGACAGGAAGTGATGTAATAGGATATTACAGAAATGGTACAGTTGGTGTACTTTCACTTTCACTTTGCAGTCTGTGATTCTTCTAGAATGTGTGGCTGTGTTGAGAGTTGTGTCTGTCCAAATTTTGCTTTTGTCTCCTGTGTGCCATTCAAATTGTCATACTGTTGTTTTTTGTAATTGTCTCAGTAAATCAGTGTAAGGGTGTTTTTGCCATTTTTTGTGTCTAATTGTGTCTTTGTACTGTTGGGAGTGTGTAGTGGGTATTGTTAGTTGGGGTATTGTTGGGTTGTTTGTGGGTTCTTTAAGTTTCATTTTCCTACCTTCTTTCCCTAAATTTTCCTATCCCTAATATTTTTGTCATGTTGGGAAGGGCACGTCTGGGGAGAATGGGTGAGGAGGAGCTGGGGGCTTTCATTTGGCTGGTGTGCCACTTCCTCCTCTGATGTTAGAGGCTGGTGGCAGGGTGATACAGGGGTATCACACAGAGGTGAGGAGGCTCAGGTGGTCCAAGGTGTTGTTCCATCTGAAGAGAGTATTCAACAGCTAGTGCAACGACCACCAACTCAAACATCGCTGGGCTGACCTTGTGGCCAGAGAGCAAGACCTGCTGGACCACCTGGGTGTGGTGATTGGTGGCCCTGTTGGTGAGTAGAAATCAGACTAATGTGCACAATTAAATGCTCTGTAGTGACAGTAGCAGATTTGTTGACATGGTGCATGCAATGTTTGTGGACATGTGGAATGCAAGTTAAATATACAGTGGTCCTGATTTATACAATATTTGCTACACATTACCGTCATTTGTTGATGCAAAAACTGCACCAATTTACAAAACACATCTTGATCTTGTAAATTAGTACTGCTTTGACATCAATAGATTATGGTAAAGCAGCTCAAACATATGTTTTATTCATGGCCTGTGAGTGTACCAGGAATGAGATGTATTTCACATGCTAAAGTAAGGAAAGAATGTAGTCCCCAATTGTTTGCAATACATGTCTGAACTGTATTCATGGCCATACGTACAAAGTTCTTCCTAACCTCTGGTAATATCTTAGACTGATACTTTGACTTGCTTTGTGCAGCATTTACATTAATTATGGATGCCAAAGTAATGCACACTGGATAATATCAAAATGTTTGGTGCTACTTTCCATAGCTGTACCATAAAAACATGAAGCAAATGCTACACATTTAAAAAAAAGAATATCTGGCCCTATGTTCATTGTTCCTGTGTGTTTTAATTTGCCTTGGGCACAATTGCTGGTGTGGAGCTGATGCATTTGCCATCTGTGTCACTTTATAGCCAAACAATTTTCTAAAATTAATGGGTCATCATGGGATCCCTGAACGTGGTGAATGCACGGTCACATATTATTTATTTGCATGATGTTGTGCAAGAGACCCCTGACTGCTTCCATCATACATTTAAAGTGAAGAAATAGTTTGCTAGATTACATTTGGTACATCCCTGCTGATCTAGTGCAGCATATGTACAATTGTTAACTTCTCAGTATGAAGGCTATCACAGAAATGGGTGTATGCTAAGATTAGCAGACCAGCATTTCTGTGACTGCTGCCATTCCCAAGGTGCATACAAATTGAGACCTACCTCATTAAGATAGCCACAATAGGACATTTGTTAAACCATGTCTCAATTAGGGGACAGTGTCTGTTCATTGTATAACCACAGATCACCCAACTTGGCAAATGTAAAATTATGAATGTGGCTAACTGTGGTTTAAAATACCTGATATAGGTACACAGGGCTCTGACTAACACATTTCAGGTGCAATGACTACACCTGTGCCCATGCATTCTGTCATGGATGATCAAATTAGAAACTGTCAGCATATATTTGTTTGTTGTTTTGATTTAGATAAATGGCCAATCCATGTTTAGCGTAAAATGGTCATCAAGTAACACACAGGATCCCTGCCATCATGGTGTCATAGGGGCATATACGTCTCTGGGTACACTGGCAATGTGGCATATGTAACATTCAGACAACCCAGGCCCACATATAATGGACCATAGAAAGCACAATCATTTATGAGCTACACTCAACCCACATGAGCATCACACAGTAACTGATTGTCCCTTGATGCACAAGCCACAATACCTGATTGACTGGTATTGCAGTGCACCAGGAATGTGGCTTTGCACGTCTCTCATAACAACAATTGAAGAAATGGAGTACCCTCTAGGAAGAATTCTGCACAAAATTGAGTAATCATGTTTGTCACCATATGATTGATAGGGCCAGTGCATGTGTGCATATGTGTGTCTATCACTCACTGGAGTGACAAGGTCAATACATGTTTGCAGTGGTATGTCTGTTGGGGTGTCTACATGTCCGAGGTGCTGATCTATGATATAAAATGTTACACACAGTGAGTTTTTGTTCCAAGTTTTGTACAGTAAGCAGACATTTAGCACATTTCACCCTTCCATGTTTTACAGGTGGACCAGCCCCCTACACAGTTGGAGAAGTGGCTTGATTTGCGGACCCAAACATATCTAGTAAGTGTTGATGTGTTAGTTCTGTGTTGTGTTTGTAGCTGTTGTGTGATTGATTCCTGTGTGTTGGACACATAGCAAGGTATGATGTGCTGGCATGTGATCTGATATGTGAATTTACTGGAGTTTGACATTTTGTTCCATTTTTGAGTTGGAAAATCAGTGGTGGAGAGGCATATTTTGGGCATCTAGTGCTGCGCTGTAGACAAGGGCAGGTGAACAGGGTGATATTTGTTGCTACATTTCTGCAAATGAAAAATTTGGAGGTAGGCATGTTCATGATTTAGTCAGCAAGTCATACCCCGATTCACACAGACAAGTGGTGACGAAGTATTACCCACAGACTTGAACCTCCCCGTTAACTAATTAACATGTAGGACTGTATGTTTGACTTCCTAGCAGCATCTAGCTCCACATGTTGTGCTACGTTTATGTGGCACTTGAGTAGAATGTCATAGGTGTGCATGCAGCTCAAGCCCAGATGGCTGCTTGCATCTATGTGCTTGTTTGTGGAAAGGTATTAGTGAGATCAAATGATGTTGACAATTGTCCGCAATTAGGAACATAAATGTGGATGTGATTGTCCAATGTTTGAGTCTATCCTAGTTGACAGCCCTCCTTACCTGTGGTGGACTGACTAAACCCATGGACACCTGGCGAAAGCTTCCTGGCTGTCCTTGATGATGGAAAGTATGAGTTGCATGTCCATCACCCCCTGAAGCACAGGGTTAGGATTATGAAGTATGTGTACCTAGGTGTGAGGATCCCAGTGTAGAAGACAGACATGTAATTCCAACATTCCTTTGTTCCAACCTAGGATACCCTCTCATGATTAGCAACTGCATACCGTCCTGGCAATTCCATTCACAAATCACAGATCTTGTGGGCCTTGATTGTCATCCAGAAGATAGTCATTAGTTGGCCTGTCACATGTGGAGTACTTGCAGCATTTGTTATGTGACAAGTGGCAGAACAATGATGCACAGATCATTTAAGTAGGTACACACCTTTTTGAGCATTGCTGTGCTAATAGATAGGACATGTGTAGGCTGCGTTGGCATGTAATTCATCAGGGACAATCTATGATCTGTACTGTGATTTGGACTGCTTAAGCTAATTTTAAGGAAGTGTTAGAATATCATCAGTAGATGTATCACACAATGATGTCACTAATGTTTGGCTTTCTCTATTTTTACAGCTGCCAACATGAATGGCAATCACATCAGGGAATTGCAGAGGCGGGCGATGCGTTACGGCCACATTCTAGATGTGAAGTCTGGGTTCCGCAACATGGCATGGCGTTATCACCATGAGAGAGCCACAGGGGTCTGGAGGGCATTTGCATAAGGGAGGCCACCCTTGCCCATAACAGCCACCACCACCAGCACAACGGCTCCAACAACAGGCGCACAAAGGATGACAGCCACTGTTGCAGGCCCCTCTACCTCATCAGCTCCAGGCCCACAGACAGCAGCTCCTGCACCTCCCCCTCCAAGCACGGTACCGGCACCAGCACAACCATCTACTAGTGGCACACAGACAACTCCTGCTGCAGTGATAGACAATGCAGAATTCCAACAGATGAGACGTGACATGCAGCGGATGTTGCGCAGGATGGACAGGCTGCAGCAGGAGGTGTGCCGCAATAGCAGGAGACTGCGTGGGATAAATAAATATTTAGGTACTCCTTTACAGTATGTGTCATATGTTTGGGGATCAAAGCCTTGGTATGGGTGAACAGTGTCAATTTAGTATTTGCATTTGTGTTCCATCATGCATCCATATCCCATTATTGACATGGTTATTCCCAATTCCAAAGGAGCTGTCACATTGGCAGCTACACCAAAGCTACTTCTCTATGCATCTGCCATCCATTGCACCCACCACTCAAGGTTACAATGGTTCCCAATGTGTTGTTAAGTTTGGATGTGGGTTTTTAATCTGTCATCGTTTGAGACCTGATTTGGAATCTTGGGCACTGTGGTACGTCTGCCTGCAGCCTGATGTTCATGTGAACCCTGATAAGGAGTGATCGTATAATCTTATGTAGTATTGTATACATAACTCACACCTATCATTTCTTACATTTTACTCCCAGGTTACATATTTGTCCATAAACTCGTACACAACCATTCCTGCTGACTGGTGTGTGTGTGTGTGAGATGAAAGTTTATAGTCAGATGTCACATACATAAAGATCGTCTTGAAGGGAATTTTTAACAGAATGATTTTCTGCTTAAACATACTTGAAGCGGACTTTTTCAGTCCAACACAGCATTATACTGTTACTTTTCTGTTTACTTCAGAAATAACCCTCAGGAAGCGCAGATGATGATACAATCCAGACCCCAGTGCATAGTTATAAGCCCACAATCTTTCAAGGCAGTTGTATTGACATTCTATGGCCATTGATATGTGACATACATCACTAATCTCCTACACGGTTGATGTGTCACATTACACAGAGACAAAGTGGTTGTGTAAGTGTTATTTATTTTAAAGTGATGTAGTGCAATATTTACATAGTCCAGGATTGTGAGTCCATTAGTGTGATGCCTTCTATTGTAATACAACACAGGTGCAATGAGACATGTCATTGGACATGCTGGGGTGAAGTGTCATACAGTGCAAAGGAACATGAATTGCCAATGAGGTAGTGAGAGACAATCACAGAGCATAGTGTCAAGGTAAACAGTGAGCTGGAGAACAGTGCATGTGAGCAGCTGTTGCAAGACTGGCATGTTAGGACCTAGGATATAAGTGCCCATTTGGCATGGACTTGTGCTACCGGGTACTCTTATGGGTGAAGGTGATCTGTTCCACGTCTTCATCTTCTGATGTGTGTGTCGTCTCCTCTGTCCTTGGTGGTGGTGGGTTTGAAGGTGCAACACACACTTCAGTGTTTGAAGACGTGAAGTCAGAAATCCTGGTAGCTGCCAACTGTGGGGCTATAAGGGCAGTACTGCAGCAAGGAGGAGCTTCTGGTTCAAAAGTATAGCAGCTACATCACTGTGGTAGGCAGCCAGGTCGGCCCTGAGGGGGTCATGATTGCATTTGTGCACTCAGTGAAAGGTTTGTTGTGAAAAGTGTTGTGGCAACTCCCTTACTGCAGTGGTGATTTCCTTTACACTTTGTTGAAGTCCTTGCAGGATAGATGTTCGCTCTTGCCTGGCTGCTGCCTGTTCTGCAGATGACATCATGCACGAACACATCCCCTCAAGGCTGGCTGCCATATTTTGCATCCCCACTCGCACCTCCTTGGCTAGCTCCCGCTGTACTCCAACGACAGTCTTCTCAAAGGTGGTGCCAGTGTCCTCAGAGTCCTCAGCTGATTTAGAGCTGGCAGGTCATACAATTGGGATGGTGGGTGGGTCCTCTGTGATGGCTGCTACTTCTGTGCTCCTCCTTGTGACTGAAGGTGGGGTCTGGAGGGTTCCAAGGACATCTTGGAGGGTCTGCTGGCTAATGTTTGTCAGCTCGGCATCCATGTCATCAGGGAAGTCCAGGACAGACATATCCCTAGGAGACCCATCGTCCTATGAGATATTGTACAATTAGTGTGTCTGTGTTGTAGCATTTGTAATGTGACATGCCTGACTTCCTATTAGTTGCACATTGTGATCTTGGTTCCTGTTCATTGTTACTGTCATAAAGATTAGCTTTCTCCCAGGCCTATGCCCCACCTGCATGTCACATGTAGTGTGGGCAGTTTGGGGAAATGTCTGTGTCACATCCTCTAGGTGTAGGTTCTGCCCAAATTGTATGTTGCTACCTTCTTGTCCTATTCAACCCTCCGTCTACTTCCATTATCATGGTGTGGCCTTGCACTGGCTGTGGGTGTTCTGATGGCACTTGCACCACACTTAACAATCTGGAACTGACCCAGTCTCTGATATTTCACATCCACCTATATGTTGCTGAGACCTAGCATATACTATGTATAGCATTGGCATGGCATGATGCAGGTGTCAGCATTGGTAGTGTGTACTGCTGATGTTGGGGAATGTGTGCTACATTGGATTACACTGATGGTGCTAGCAGTGTTCCATTTCCTCTTATGACTGTGCGGGTGTGTTTCACTAGCTGGAAACATATGTCCTCCCCCTCAATGCTGTTGTCATAGCACTATGACACTTCAGATGTTACATGGTGGCATTGCAGCTATTGTGACACAGGCAGAGGGTAGACCCTGACATGTGCAGCATGGGTATGACATTACTGCTGTGTATCTCATAATGTTAAATACAATACCCTATGTTTGTAGCACCTATAGACATGAGCATTTGACAGGGTTTGCACATTTTTATTAATTACAGGGGCTTGATAAAATTTTCATCCCGAACCCTCTAATTTGGGTGTGTTTGATCCATGGGCACGTAACTGCCATTAGCTACTTGACCTGCACACACAGCAGAAGTGGTAGTGGCAACTGTTGTCAATGTTAAATACCACTTGCGGATATGGCCTGAGACTGGAAATTGAGCCCTAGTTCATGTAGCGACAATTCCAGCTGTCGTGTGACAGTAGGCCAGTTTTACATTGTACCCTACCCTCCTGAGCTGGCTTTGTCTTTCCAACATCCTTGGCATGGCAGAGTACCCCCATGCAAAGGTTGCTGGTGAAGTGTTGTGCTGTGCCCCAGATTTCACCTGCACAGCCCATGCACCCATGCCGTGCTCCTTTGTCCTTTCCACTACCTGATTATCATGGCTGACATGCATTGTTTAGTAGGTAAGTCCAACCCCCTGCTTGCAGTTCACAATTAGTTTTTTGTTCCCCATGCCACTTACCCTGCATCTGTGTTGTATCCTAGTAGTCTGCGCTGTCCTGTCCTTGAATCCCTGTAAGGATCTCCTCTGGGATGACGGATGCCACCATCTCCTCCATGTGGTCCAGGGCCTCCTGCGGTGCTGGACTCCCACCTCCAGTGTGCAGTGCTGCCTTCCTGTTCCTTGCCATTTTTTCCTTGGTCCTGCGCTTGCAGTCATGCCAGCGTTTCTTGCACTCAATGACTGTTCTCTGTACTTCTGCCACACTGTTGATATTATTGACAATTTGTTGCCAAATTGCCTCTCTCCTACCATTGGCAATTTAGAGGTGACAAAAAGTTAATGCTGGTGTTCCGTCACCTCTTTCACCAGTATTTCATGCTCCTCTTCACTGAACCAACACTTCCTTTTCTTCTTCTCCCTCTCCTGGGTCTTGTGTGGGTCCTCCTGGCTGGTTCCTGGTCGGTTGTCATCTTCCTGGGGTCTCTCATGGCTTCTGGGATCCATTTTGGGGATCCTTAGCACATTTTGCTTTGTTTGCGCTGCTTTTTGACGCTATTGCAGTGAAAAATGGCGCATATCTGGTTTGCGACGTCGTAAACCGGATTAAAGTCATTTTTGCTGCGTTAACGTTGTTTTTCTTTATGACATGGTGCATTGGTTTGAGTAAAAATAATGACTCTAACCAGTGGTTGGCGCCGCCGACCGTCAAAGTATAAATTTGATGCTCGGGTGGCGCAAAGAAATGACGTTAGCTGGCGTTAAACTTTTTGACGCAAAACTGCGTCGCCCAGTTTTGCGTTAAAAAGTATAAATATGTCCCTTAGAGTTTCACAGACTACTCATCTGTTGCTGAAGCTATCACTGTTGGTGGTAAACTATTTTTGCTGATTTCAGCACCTGAGTTTCTCAAACCCTTTTTGGCATCGTTCACAGACCACAGCCCTTTTCACCCATCCACCTTTAGACCCCTCTGCTAAGTATCAGTCCATGTTCCCTTAGATTCGCCCTCAGGCTGTGTTGCCAGCATCAGACAGCATCTAAAATCTCTCAGAGGTCATGCTGTAACAGCCATGGATTTTTAGCCCCTTTGCATGCTCAGATTTTTCAGCAAATACGTATCAATTCTATACATGGACTAAAAAATGTGGGCATGTATAGCATTAGAAGCATGAATAATAACCATTTACAATAGAGAAATCCTAATACATGTGGCATTTCTGGTATTGATTCTCCTCCTGGTCGTGTTCCAAGCCTTCGATTCTGGATTATTTTGGTACTACTGATCCTCATCCTGGGCCTGGTCCAAGTAATTCTGGCCTCATGGTATTGTTTTCCAGTATCTCGTGTTCCTGATTCTAGTTCTTCCTGACCCTCATCTTCCTGGCCGTGTTCTTAGCCCTTCTATGTATTAGCCTTTCCTGGGCCTCCTGAGCCTGTTGTGGGTTCATTTCAGTGTCCTCCTTGAACACATGTATTTTAGCTTAGGCCTGTGCCCTTTTACCCAGTTACATGCTTTATTTTCATTTAATAATTTAAATGATTTTTTGCATAACTGGCTTTTAGAGGGGATGTTTTATTTTTCTAATCACCTGCTATTCTGTGAAAGTGTTGTTATTTCTTTCTTTGCAGAACATTTCACCCTGTACCTTTGCCCAAGGCTGATTAGCTCTGTTCATGATAATCTATCTACTATTGCTGACATAAGCATGCACAGACAGCCCAACACTTAGACACATGACCACGTCAGGCCTGTTTCTCAGAACATCAACATGATTTATTATAAAAACATCACACTGGACAAAGAAGGTTAGAGAGTTCATTCCAGCCAGGTGATCCATCCTATGCTGCATGCCATGTCATTGCCGCATTGCTGACATCAGCCCTGTCTCTACAGCCAAGCAAGGAGACGGTGGGAAGACCTCTGCTTTTCGGATATGGGGACGGGTGTTTCTTCCATAGACTAAGTGCGAGCAAAGGAATCGGCTATCACTGTCAGGCTCTCGCATAGATGCTATGAAGTGTCGGTAGGAATACTTTGCCACATGTTTATTCCAATATGCTGGGGTTGTTTATTTTCTTTTCACTCATGGTAACAATCCTGACTGTGCTATGTTTCATCTTCCTAATAATTGCAGCTCACATATTTTATCGTATATTGCAGCCCTTTCAATAAATGTATTGAAAACTGTCTTGTATCTCTTTGTCTACCTACGTATGTGTGTGTGTGTGTGACCTGTGCTAATGAGAGAAAGGGGCAAGATCTGGCAACCACGACTTCCCTGAGGAGTCATAGAGTGTCATACTTCAGGCTGCCACAAATCACCTTTACTTCAGGGTTTGGCTGAAGTGCTGCTCACCAGCTGAAAGGGTTAGGCCAACAGTTACCAGATGGTGTGGGATTAACTCAGTTCCCTACATGCAGTGGTGCTGCCACCTGAAACCTGCAGTCTTGTCCCCATGACAGGAGTCCTATGACAATACTGGTACTCCTGATCCTCACCCTGATCCTGCTAGTCTGCTGGATCCTTCACCACCTAACCCTGTTGCCCTGGTTCTCCTAGATCTGTAACTCCTAATCTTCCTGGCTTGGGGCATCCTGATTCCCCTGGTCCTCATTCGATTCTTGTGGTCCCGCTGGTACTGTATCCACAGGTCTTGGTCTTCCATGTTAGGTCCTTTTGGGATGGGCCTGCTCATTTTGATCCTTGTCTGATTCCATTGGTTTTTGTGGCTGTGGTTATCCAGGTTCCACTGATCCTCACCAGTCTTGTCCTGATACCCCTGTCTCATTCCTCCTCCTCCACTTGGTGCTTCAGTTGTTGCTCTCCTTGTTTGTGACTCTTCTGGTCCTTCTAACCCTAATCCTAGTACTGGTTGTTCTGATCCTTTTAGTCCACCTAATCATCCTCAATCTTCTCCCTGGTCCTAATGGCCCTGGGTCATCTGCTCCTGCCTTGACTAGTTCTCCAGGTCCTCCTCCAACTTGTCATGATGCTCTTGGCCTGGTTGTCCTGCCCCTTATCATCCTGATTCAGCAGTAACTTGTTCACTTAGTTCTAATCTTCTTTGTTCAGGTCATCCTGCTCTTAGCCATTCAGCTTAATCATCCTTGCCACTGTCATTCTGTCCCTCCTTGTCCTCCTTTTCCTCCTTGTCCTGGTCATCCTTGTCCTGGTATCCCAGGTCTTGATCTTCCTTTCTTCCTTGGTTTTTATCCCACTGTGCCTTCCTGTCCTAGTCCCTTGAGTTCTTGTCCTTCACACTCTGGTTGCCTGCCCAGCTCCTGATTCTCCAGGTCATCTTCTCCTAGTGTTCCACACTCTTAACTGGATTGCTTAGGTCTGGGCTTTCTTTTCCTGGCCCTCACAGTATATGTTCACTTCCTGGTTTTGTGCTCTCTGGACTTGATCCTTTTTTTCTGGTCCTCCTTTTATGCCTACACCCTCCTGGTCATCTCAGCCCTCCAGGCCTCCGTCTCTTAGTTTTTCTCTTCTTTCATGATCCTCTTGACCCTCATCCTCTTGACCTTGTCATTCTGATCCTTCCCACCTGGTTTGGATCAACATGATCCTCCTGGCCCTTTGCCTTGTCCTCCTGGTCCAGGTTCCTTTCGTCTTGGTCCTTCTGAGCCTCATCATTTTAGTCATGGTCCTCCTAGACATCCAGGCCTAGTTCCCTTAGTCTTCCTGGCTCTTGCTGCAGTGGTACTCAGGATCTTCTTCACCCTGCTAATTCTGCCCCCAGGGTCTAGTGTTTCTGTTCCATGTGGTCTTCTGGCCCCAGTTCTATGGTCATGGTCCCCCTGACACTCCTAGGACTTTTCCTGATCTTCCTATTGCTGATACTTCCAATCCTCTTTGCTCAGCTTTCGGTCCTCCTAGCTGTGGTCCTCCTGCTATTTTTGAAGCTGGTCCCCCTCATCCTCCTTGATTATTCTGATCGCCTGAACTGTTGGCCATAAAGCTCATGCTTCTAATTGTTCTATTCTTTTAGGGTGGTGTCCTGATTCTCCTGGACTTTGTCCTCTAGATTCTACACCAAATGATCATAGTTTTCTTTGCTCTGATTGTCCTGGGCCTGATTGTCCTGTTCCTCACCTTTCTGGCCATCTTGTTCCTAGCTGTGTGGGCTGGACCTTCATGGTATGTTCCCCCCAGTCTTGATGTCCCTAGTCTTGATCCTCCTTTTTCTCCTATCCCTGGTCCTCTTAGACCTGGAACTCAAGGTCCTGAACCTCTTTGCCTGATCGTCCCTGTCCCCCTAGTCATTTATTTCCTGGTCCTCTTAGAACATTTCATTCTGGCTCTGGTTGCCTTTGTCCCTGGTCTCCCCCTCACTGACACTCATGGCCATGGTTGTTGTATTCTTGTTTTTCATTGCCGTTGTCCTTCTCATGATTGTGTTCCCATTGGCCCTGATCCCCTTGGTCCTGATTCTTATAGTTTGGTTTCTCCTGGGTATAATACTCATGGTTTTGGTTTACCAAGCATCCCAGTCTTGATCTCCTTTGCCCTAGTCCTTTTTGTTGTATTGTATTTGTTTGTATAAACCTTGTCTTTTGGTCATCATAGCCCTTCTTGATTCCCCTAGTCATGGCTTGTTTGCTCTGTTTCTTTCTGGTCCTTTTGCCCCTGGTCACCTTGTCCTTGTTCTCCTCACCCTGAACCTCCTTGCCCAGGTACTGCAGGTCCAGGTCCATCTGGCCTCTCAAGTCTTGGTTCTCTTAGTCTTTGTCCTCCTGGTTTGGGCTGTCCTTGACCTTCTGTATCTGTTCCTTGTCCTCATAGGGCTTCTTCTACTGCAGCCATTGATAATGGGCCTCTTGATCTATGTTCTTCATGTTTGGGTCTTCCTGAGTCTGGTCATTTTAGTACTGGCCCTCCTGGCCACCACTGTCCAGTCCTCGTGCTTTTCAGGATTCTGGTTAGCCTTCTTACATCTGATCCTTCTCACCCTGGTACTGCTACCTGTAAGGGTGACTGTGCCCCACTTGGTAAAGTGAGTTCTGGTCCCCTAGGTCCCGATCTTGATGGCCCTCTTAATCCTGTATCTGGTCTTTCCAGTTATGATCCTTTTAGTTCACCTAAACCTCCTTCCTCTGGTCTTTGCATACCCTTGCTCTTAGTTTGATTGGCCTTCCTTATCCCTGTCATGCTTATCCTGATTTCCTGGTACTACTGGTCATTGCCCTCAAGACTCTGATCTTCATAGCCCTCTTCAATCTGCTCCTGATCCTCCTGATCCTGTTGCTCCTGCTCTCATGGTTTTGCAGTAACTTGTCCCTGCCCACCACAGATCATCCTAGTCTTTCCTAGTTCTGAGGTTCCTTGACATAAAGTTTATGCTAGCATTAGAACGCCTTGTACTTTCTGGTTTGTCTGACCATCATTCCAAAGTACATGTGCACCTAGTCTTTTGTATCCTGGGTCTCCTTTTTCACAGGCTCATGGTCTTAGACCTTTTCATTGAGCTGACCCTAATTCTCATACATCAGTCCTCCAGGTCCTGCTCCCTGGGTTTATCAAGTATCCTGGTTTGCATATTCCTATTCGGTCTGCTCCTGATTCTCCTGGTCCATGTAGTCGTAGTCTTAGTTCTTGTACGCTTTTGACTGGTCATGGTGTATCATGTCTTCTGATGCTGGCCCCACTGGCCCCATCCTAGTCTTACTGATCCTCTTAGTCTCTTAATTTCCTTCCACGTTGTTTTTGTCCACCTGACCCTGGTCCCCACTATCATCTACCTAGTAATGGTCCTCCTTGGCCTGGTCTTTCTCATCCCACTGGCACTGGTCTTCCTAGTTCCCATGTTGTGGTACACCCTGGTTCATGTAGTCCTTGTCACCCTGGTATAGGATCCCCCTGAGTCTAACCCTCAAGGGCGTTTTGATCCTGGCTCCACTGGGACTAGACTTCCTTGTCATTTATATACTTACTGGTCAGTCTAACCTTTGCCTCCATGTCCTTCTAGCCCATATCATTTCTGGATATGGTTTTCTTAGTTCTGGTCCATTTGCTTCTTGCTGCTAGGTCCTCCTTAATCTGATCTCTGGTTGTTCCTTCTACTGGTCTCTCAGTACTGTTTCTCTTTGGTCTGTCTACCAGAGTCTGCTACTCCTGGCCCTGGGTTCCCTCAACCCTCTGGTACTAGTCAGTGCGCTCTGTGCCTTTTAGAACTCCTCTTTATTACTGTCCAGGGCCTTCTATTCCTTCTACCTTTGTCCCTCTGTTCCGTCAGGTCCTTGTCCATTGGATCCAGATCCCCTTATTCCCAGGTCTTTTACCACTCTTGTTCATTCTCACCCTGTTATGGTACCCCTAGTCTTTTTTTCCTTGTTCTGTTCCTCATTATCTATTCGCCCCTACTCCATTGGTATTTGGCATTGGTAGCCTTGTTCTTTGTAGGTAATAGAATGAACAAAAACCCATTGAAATTTACTTAAAAAACCAAAGGTTACAGGGACGTCGTAGTTGGGTTCTGGATTTATTCGCACAAAATCATAGAAATTCAGCAGCTATAGTTAGAGGTATTTCAAGTAACTATAACTCGCTCCCTCGCCATGCACAGCTAATTACCCCATATATTGCAGCCCTCATGATAACTTTTATAACATACATAAAAGTATCAATGAAACACTAGCAGTCAAATTATTGAAGAAAAAACTGTGCATGGTTGGGGCAGGAGATGTAGATTCCTTAGGACACGAGTTACAGTTACTTGAAATAACTCTAACAATAACTGCTGATTATAAGAATATGGGTGAATATGGTTTATTGCAAGTAAATTCAGAACTCTAACATATATATATATGTGTGTGTGTGTGTGTGTGTGTTGTACTCTCGGGAGTCCTGGGCACCCAAAATTTGATAATCCGGTTGCAGCTCTATCAAAATCAACCATCACTTATAGTGCTCCATGGTGAAGTCATGTAAGTAAGTGACTTGTAGAGCGATTCAGTGCAGACACACAGAGAAGCAATTACAATATCAAGTTGAGGAGATTTATGCAATTGAATGTTGTATTTTATACACTTTAGGGACCCCTGATGCAGTAGGTTTGAGATATGGGGGACTCCAGCTCCGTGTGCAATCTTGATTGAAGGAACTGGATGCAAGTTAAATAAGTAAATACACTAGCTGGGAGTACGAACAGGAGTGATAATCCTCTTGAATCACTCATGAAATTGTGGGAACCATGATAATATTTTTTTTCTAAATAAGGTATGCTATAATGGTTATGTGAACGTATTACCACAGCTTAATAATTTTAGGTATGTGAATCATTGAGGGTATAGGTCTGATGCTAAGGAATATTACACCTTTTTAGATATGTGTAAGTAGGGCAGTTGAATGAAAACATGTATTAAATAAAGGCGGAAATGACTACAGGGGGTACATCATTATAAGTGCCACCATGAGGATTGGATGTCTGCCGAAAAGTGTCTCAATAAGTAACGTAAAATAGTGAATGAAAGTGTTCAATAATAAAAATGCTCAATTTATGGTGTTATGAAATACAACAATGTAAGTAACAGTGTCAGAACTAGTGATGTATCAGGATAAGTACAGTTGAAGTCATTATGTTTCTCTGTTTCTCATAGTTTGCAAATTGTGAGATGTGAAAAGAAGATATGTAATATATGTGATGAAAGCATTGAATAATATCCATTTTGATGCTGTAAATTGAACACTGTAAGGAATATTGTCAGAATAATGAGGTTTCATAACAAAAAGCACTGGTGAAGTAACAATGGGATTCATTAGGAGTTTGGCGGTCCGTAGACCGCCATGGGGGCATTGACGGCGGAATTGCCGTCAGGTTGGTGGTCAGACCGCCAGATTATGAGTCATGTTGGATTCTGGAGCAAAGACTGTTGCGGTCCTGCCAGCAGTGCCAGGCAGCACAGACCACCAAGGTCACAAGGCAGCACAAACAGGCGGGAGGAGACAGTATTTCCACCAAAGACTTTATGAGGTCGCACATCACCAATGCAACTCTGGCGGTCCAACCACCAAGCCCCTGCAGATGGAAACGGGGACAATAAAGGGAGACACTCACCTGCAGGCAGCTTTACACATCCCGTGCCAGAATGGAGACCATCACACACATCCTGCCGCTACTGCTGAACATGGAAGGTGCACAAAATCCACACCGCCGTGGGTGTAACCACGCATACTTACACACACGTACTTGTGTTATTAACAGTATCAACAAAATCATTGCACTGTCATCCACATGATATGGGGGTCAAGTCACGAGCACCAACTGCAAGTATCATTGTGTCCTGGCCCCAAAATAAACACAAAGAAGGACACATGCACAGTCACAATACGTCCCCTTTAGGGCAGGTCACTCACTCACACTGTACTGCAACCCTGCACAAAAACACACGTCCACTTACCTGAGGCACAGGGACAGTGAAGTGTACACAATATTGTCTGACACAGCACCAACAACACACAAACATCACAGCTATAAATACAACTAACAAACTCACATTGCACACATGCCACGGACTGTCCTCACATTCAACACACATATGTATGAATGTGGCATGGAACACAGACAACACTCCCAGTAAACAGCCCTGCAATTGACACACACATCACTCAAATTGCAACACAATGGAATGACAATGGGATGCACAATATTTAGAAAGGCAAAAATACAAGCCTCACTATGCAAACAATACCTGCACAGTAGGGATGGGGCCAGGAACACCCAAGGAAGGAGGCTGCACTGGGACCCACATCACCTTGCAACTGCCTATAAACCAACTATTGCAAACAATACCAGACCCAAATAACATGCCTATTTGCAGAATGTGGAAGTACAAGTCCACAAAGCACATACAGCTCCAACTGCATGGAACATACCTCTACATGAAGTACCTGCAAGGTACACATAACTAAATTAACACATGCACAGTGAAATGCAAAGGAGGCTAGCACACTCCATGTCTGCACAAACAAAGCTCAAGCCGACACACATCAGATAACTACATACTCCATATCAGGGGGACAAGTCTAACACCATACATGTTCACATTGGACAACACAATTTGAAATACTTACCGTACCAACAGTACTCAATGCCATGACACCACCAATGTATTTACACCTGCATACCCATACAGTCAATATACACCCTTGTCTTGGGGGACACCACCACTGCCCACAAAGTCAGATACTGCATACAACAGCATATGGATCAGAAAGCAGGCTGAAACACTCACAACTGTAGGCACACAACACACGTAGCTCAGGGACAACATAAAAGTAAAAAAAGAATTGCAGGACAAATATATACCCTAAAAAACCCAACTGTTTGGGTTTATTAAATTATAAATATGAAAAAACCAAGGCCATTGGCCAGTCCATGCGTGTTGGCACAGACACATCATGGTGCCATCACGTGACTCCTAACTGCCAGGAAACCTTCACAGGAAGGGAAATCAAGTGGGCAGACAGGCACCTCAGGGATCATCTTGGGGAGGGGAGCGATTTGGGATGGGGTTTGTTCTTCGGTTTGGGAGGGATTGTTTGCTTTTTGGGAGGGGTGGGCTTCTTCTTGGGGGGAGAGGGATGGGTGGTTGCTGGGGGGTCAGGGGAGGCCTTGGAGGTGGAAGTGAGTGGCTGGGAGGTGGGTGGGGGCCAATTGGGTTTAGGATGTGGTAGAGAGAACAGGGGAAAGGTAAAGATCAAACATAAAAACTTGCTTAGGGACACAGGGACAATCAGCAGAAGGGGGTGGGGATTTGGAGGTTGAGGGAGTGGATGTCTCCTGAGATGGTGTGGATGTTGTGGGTGCATGCTTCTAGAAGGTATGCTTGTGTTTGGTTGGTGTCTGTTGGGTGTTTTTGTGGCTTGGGGTTCTAGGAGGTAGAGGTGATGGTGGATGGAGTGGTGAATGTGTGTGTGCCTGTTGGGTTCATGACTGTGGGTATACTGGATGTGGTGGATGTCTGTGTGTCTGGGTGGTGTCTGCTGGTATGAGGCTTACAGTGGATGTCTGGGTGTCTGTTGGTATGATGTATGCGGGTATGCTGGGTGTGGTGGGTGTGTCACTGAATGTTGTGGTAGTACCTGTGGGTATGCTTGATGTTGTGTGTATAATGCTGGGGGTTTTAGGGGTATGAAGGGAAGTGGTGATTGTTGTTGTGTCCGTAGATGTCTGTTTTTGACTTATGTGCCAGTGTGTTTTGTGGTGCTTGTGTCTATGTGTGCTGCTCTTTTATGTTGAGGTGGATGCGTGCAGATCAGTCTGTGTGCTTTGGGTAGGTAGGAAAAGGGGGATTTGGATGGGAAGAAAGAGGTAAAGGGGGGGCCCAGAAGCTAGGTGATGACTGGCTGCCATCAGTGAGGAGGCCAGAGCCTGAAAAGATCTCTGTAGTCCAGCCATTGCACCATGAATGCCTTCCAGGAATGCATTTGTTTGTTATAGTTGGGTTACCAATCCCTGGATGGCATTCACAATGGGTGACTGACCCAGAGAAATACTTCTCAGGAGGTCAATAGCCTCCTCACTGAAGGCAGCAGGGGTAACAGGAGCTGGGGCAGAGGTGCCTACAGCAAAGGAGACACCCAACCTCTTGGGTGAGCGGGCAAAGCCGGCTGGGTAGGGAGCAAAAGGGAGGGTGCTGATAGAAGGGGGGGTGGTAGACAAAGCTGATTCAGGGAGATATCCAGATGGATCCGCCACTACTAGGGAGTGTCCACTGGAAGAAGAATCCAATGATTAAGTGAATGTTCTGGTCTCTCCCTGTGGCACTCCTCTCGCCCTCCAGAGGACTGGGTCCATCTGTGGGTAGCGTCTTGACCCGCAGTCCCATGGCCAGATGCTTTCCCATTCCACTCTGCCCCATCTCCTTCATTTTTCGGTGCTTTTGATCCAAACACAAAGAGAAGTAGGGTCATCACATGTCCATAATCACACTTGAACAACAGCTTTCAATAGCAAACATTACCATGATATCAAGTAGGCCCCAGCAACAAACTTCAATTATGTGGCCCATACATGTGCCATACCTTTATGCACGCATGCCATCTGAACTATCAACAGTTTCCCACAGGAAAATCAGGATCTCAGACAACTACAATTGCATGGCTGAACTTGTGCACTCACAATACCCATTCAACAAATAGGAGACCAAATCACCTACAAAGCTTTGCCTCATGAAGCAGACTTCAGTTACCTGTTGCCTTACAATGGTAACAGGTAACTGATGCCAATGCCAAATGCATTCCCACAGATCCCACTCACGGTCATACAGACATCAATTTGTCACATACATAATGACGCAACAATAAGAAATTATGCTCCTAAATCATGCCATGTTGCTGACATAAGTACAATATCCTGGAGAAGGTGACATAACAAAAAAAAGTCATGTCACACTGGAAGCAGTTTCACTATGCACACTTCACCAAGCGATATTTGTTCCAACAGAGTCATGAAGGTAGTATTAACGTTGATCAGATAGGCCACACACATGGCATGGAAATGGACACTTTAGACATCATGTGCAATATGTCAGGGAGAGATGGCCCCAAAATCCACAACACATTGTATCAGCAAACTCCAAGGTAACCACCACTAATGTCTGGTACTCCTTACAATGACAACACTGCATGCATCAGTAAATGACATTTGTCCCCTGGATGTTGGAGAGGCCCAGAGATTTAATAGTACTTGTTGAAGGCCCTCAACAAGTTGCTCATGTGGAAGTCTCCATTATCATCAGGCAGACCCAGATATCTGTCTCTGGATGAATGGTTGTACCCAGACACATGTGATTCCAACATAACTGCAAGTCACTCCATGATTCTGGCCAAAAGTCAGGTCACAAACCTTCCCCATTACACATGTGCACTGCACTTTTCCACATGATTCCACATCAAGGGCATAGAATTTCACATTGTGGTTCAAAACTCTAGGCCTAACTGTCATGTTCATCTTTGACGATGCAGTTGTACATGCCAAATGACATGCTATGACGCATGAGGGAATGTGTCAGCCAATAACCAATGGTGACACACTGTTGTCTGTGGCACAATATGACATGTACCCCCATTGTAAATGTCCAATTCAGACATAATCCCATCAACATAGTTAGGCCATGCATGAAACAGCAGTTTACAAATGGTTTGCACAAGAGAAAGGAACACATGTTGACATGTAAGCACAAGGAATGTTGGAAATAGTGATGGCACATACATCATGTCAATGGACATTCCCCACTTACCAGGGGAAAGTATTGATCTATAGCTAACCCAAAGAAAAATGTAGTCGCTGTCACATGTATGCTGGCCCATCTTCACATTACAGACTGCAGTGACGCACCAGCACCCATCATTCGGTGAAGACAAGTGACCTCTGGGTGGCAGATGCCTACATACTCATTTTCTCAGACACATGGCTCAGGACAGTGATCCATCACTTAATTACCTTTGGCTTGTAACACTGAGGAGTAGTGGTCATATGCATAGAAATTGCACACACTACAACAAAGAGTAGTTGATTGATCAATGTACCCAGCCATATATTGTCCCTGGAGAGCAAGTGGTTTGTGGTTTTTACCCAGTTGCCAATAGGCAAGGCACATCAGTATGCACAACATGACATGTCCACACAAACAATCACTCATCTACTGTGCGACACATGGGTCATTCCTAATTGTCAGGGGGAGCTGTAAGAACCTAACTCATTCATTTGGCAATGTGACAGGCAGGAATATGCCCTGTATTCACCCCCTTGTGTCTGCTGTGCTGCCCTCAAATGCTGATCAAGCTCTGGATAGGCCACTACCAGAATGTTGGCCATTAGGGGGGTCATGGTCCGAGGGGCACACCACCCTCATTGAGTGGACATCCCCAGCTGAACCTCAGCTATCTTCCGGGCCCAAAGTCCCAGGTCCTCCCACTTTTTCCTGCAGTGGGCACTCCCCCTGCTGTTGACCCCCAGGGTCCGCACCTTCTGGTAATGGCTCTCCATAATCCCTTCTGTTGTTTGTCATTGACCTGCATGGATGCAAAAGACAAATCAAGAGTTCATGATCAAAAGTTTCATCACAAATGGTTGAGTCACATACTTATCAGAAACATCAAGCTAGGACTTTCCGATTTGTCAATACTCCTCAAGTGTAACATAAACAAGCCAAAAAGTACAAGGACATGACTACAGACATATGTTTTTCCATCTGTAGACTAACCCACTACCCTGCTCAGGCACTACAATGACTAAGTAAACTTACTGACATCAGGTAGCCCATGCTCTAGCAACCTGTACTGTGATGTGAGCCACTATGAAACACATCACACATATGTGGCTTCTGAAGGGTAAGCTCCTTAGGCATGAATGGTCTAACACATTCACACTCTGTGGGAATGACTCACTTCATACAATCCCTACAGGCAACTGCCAGAGTATAAACTCAAACATTACACATGAGTAACAATGAAGGGACTGGCATGGTATGTATAAAAGGTGGCTTCCCTATCCATGAGTGGACATGTGTAATAACAAATGCAGACTCATACCACTTCAGGTGGTGGGGTTCTGAGCTATGTACCTGCACCACAGAACAGTCCTTTGGACAAATGTGTCCATCCCACAGAGATGGCATCCAACAAACAAAAACATACATTGTACAGTTTCTGACAAGCTACTTAGTCACATATCATAGTCTCTCAGGAATCAACACACAGTGTGCACTGTGGGACTGTCATTTGTGCAATAAGCCTGTGCTGTACAATATATGACCTGTAGGAAGGTGACAACGAAGCTGTGGGAGTAAAGGATCTGTCATGAGTCAAACACACACATTGACAATGAAGCTAAGTGCATATATGGCTTAGATTAATGACTTACCTCTATACCCATTCCTAATCTAGTCAATGAAATGAGGCATTGTGGGCAGGATTTGCCACCAGAGCCTCATATTGGCCATATAACAGGATCTGCAGAGGTACAGGGAGTGGGCACAGTGCCACAGTTGCATAGCCACAGTGACTCTACCCCAACCTAGACTTGATCCCATTTTGGAAGATACATGTGACAGGCCCTTGTTTCTGCAGGCTGAGCTAACAGAACCTACATTACACCCCACTTCCATCACTTCCATGCATGATAGTACATCATGTAGCCAACAGCAATTTGGCATGTGATGTGTGTAGCAACCTGAAGGGAAGAGTAAGTCTTGATATGCCTTCCAAACAACAGTTTAGCAAGGGCAGATGTGTTTAGAAATCTCTGTGACACCATCCACATTGCTCTCAATTAACTCATGAAACATCCATGCTCAGCTCAAGCTGTCATGCACATGCATGTTGTCTGACATTTCAACAATCTTGAGGCAGAAGATGTCAGTGGATGGCAGTAATGTTTCCTCACCTAGTTATGTGCATCCAACACAAGGAGGATCTAGTACCCCAAAACCCTCACACAACAGAATGTGACTGAACTTAACATATGACAAGGGCTACCAATACCTGCACATTGACCCTCCCATTGATGTCACACAGACTGCAACAACAGGCACATGAGTAGTAAACTGGCACACATGACACATTCTAGACTGCGAGGATGGAAAGGATGGTGAAGTAAAGAGAAATTTGTGCGCAAATGGTGGATAGTGAACCATAGATCTGTTCATACAGGGATAACACCTCGTAAACTAGCCTCTAAAGCTCCTCTGGAGAGAAGGCAGGGCCATATCACCTAATTGACATTGCATGATTGCTCCCAGAGGCAGTACACTGCAGCTCCAGTCATGGAGGTCTGGCTGGCAGCAGTGTCAGGGGTCAAGAGAATGAATGTACAGAACTTGGCAGTCATGTCACCACATACACGGTCGTCACTGCTAGCCGACGCAGCCATTGGCCCGCGACTGCCACTGCCAGCAATGTTAGCCTATGGCTGTGTCCACCGTGCAGTTCCTGGCAGTTTCTAATGTCCAGTGGAGCAGGTCAGGCAGCTGTAATTTTGATGGCCTGAAGTGCTGTTATGGGCTTTATAAACTGTGTCACACCTCTGATAATGTTTTTTGGACCTCACAAAAATGCTTATCCTATCTTATCATGTAGGTTCTACTACTCAAACACCATTGTATTATGTTGCAGGGCACTGATAGCATTTAAAGGTTGGGCATACTCCACTCCTGTCAATGGTCATTTTGGCAGTAGGGATAGCCAGTCACATTTTAAGGGGCAATTGTGTTGCACATCTTTGAGTTTGGTCCATATACATGTGGACACGTGTGGAAAATCATGGGGGTCACATGTGACCCTTGTGTTATTTGCAGCTGTGATGTGTACTTGTTGCCATGTCTATCCATTTAGAAATGCCTTGTCACATGATATCATTGGCATGCATCATGCATGTTGCTGTGGAGACAATGACTAATGTTAGAAATCATGTCTTGCCATACATAGGTAACAAGGGAGAGGGAGGATGCAACAACCTCCTGTCTACCGTTCACTGCCAGATCTTCAGGCAATGGAAGAACACCACATTACCCTTTTTTACCTGAAGGCCAGATTTCACTTTAATGACTGGACTGGTGGAGCCCTCCTCTACTGACCAGGAAAAGTGTGTCAGATAACTGTGGTATGCTGAATGCTCCACAACCTCACCCTGAGGGGGAATATCCCATACATCCCAGAGGATGGGGAGCCTTTATTGCCAGTGGGTGAGACTCTTGAAATGCTAACTGAAGAGTTAGCCTTTGACATATCCCCACCTTGATGATGCTGCCTTGTTTGTGTCAGTCTCATTACAATATACTTTTCTTTCCAGATGCTTGCCATGTGATTTGTGTAATAGGTATGTTTTTAAGCCTATACTCCTTGTTTTTCCTTTGTACAGGTACCTTCACCATGACATCCTCATTTCAGAGTTGTGATATTGGCAGATATCTGATGCTCTTCTGATATACAGAGCGGACATGGATTGTTCCAGGTAATGTAGGTCACAGACTTGGGATGTATGAGATGAGGCCTGTGCCAAGGGAGCTTGCGCAGTGTTCGGGTGGAAGGTCTGAAGAGCAGTTTGGACTTGTTTTGCGTGCTGTGTTGGGCCGATTGCATCATATGTGTCATCTTGTGGGCATCAAATATGTTGTCATCAATAAGCATAAAGCTAACTTAGTTCTCTACTTAATACAGGTGAAACGGTGTCACAGCACCTGCCACATGAGTAATGTGAAATATACAAATAAGTTGTACTCTTGCCTGTCTGGAACACAGGTAGGCCTTTGAAACCTCCACTGTGTTGGCTAGAATGTTGGAGAGATGTCATGTGCAGACATCAATACAAAAGGGAAACACCTTAGAATATTCAAAGAGCTGCATTAAATAAGTACATGAATCTCATGTCTACAAATGTCTTCACAACATGTTTAAGCCCAATAAGATATATCACAATAGTAATCTCTACCTTTTTCTTTTCCTAGGTTTGTACTCAAAATGTCACAAAAAAACAAGATTTAGTCAACACACTTCCAAGAATAACATTGTTTTCTATCTCACAACGGGTCAATCGGGCAGAACACCTGGGCCGCCCATGCAGACAGAGGAGACACCCACACTACCCTTGGACCAAGCCGTCAGGAAAGACAACCCTCCTGGTGATCTAGATGAGAAGGATGGTGCTGGCCCATCTGGCCTTCCTGGGCAGACTTCAACTGTAAGTGTCAACAGGCCCAAAACAATACCAGTCCTGGATCCTGCTGTGACAATCACCACCCCTGTTACAAAGGAGCAGGGAACCAGTAGGAGTGGGCAGCCAAAGCAAAGAGCACAGGCTCATGGTGGGAGGAGTCATGGCAGTGTAACTGTGGGCAGTCAGAGTGAGGCCACTGGAGACACTAACAAGCAGGACACCATAAGCCAAGTTTTGGGAGTCTATCATGAGTCCCAAGGCATGATGGGCCGGGTACTCACTGAACTGAGGGAGATAATGCACCTGCATAGGAACATACACAGTCAGTTGGAGGTACATAACACCAACATGGACTCACAAATAGGGGTGCGGATGGACATCTATAACCCCTGTGCAGGGCTTTCCCAGATCCATCAATCTCTACATGGGGTCCAACTCCATCAGGACCATCTACATCTGCAGGAGCCACAGCAGTAAAGGTCCAGCCTGAGATGGACACACCACAAGACATACCTGTCCCTGCAGCTGTGCATCCCCCACGCACTGGAAAATCGGGGCTATCCCCGAAAATTCCCAGGAAGTGTGGATGGCAAAACCTCATCCCTAATTTCCTCCAGTGTGTGTTACATATTCACCATGTGGAATATTTCTAGACACACATACTTTTCTGACAGCAGCAGTATTTGGACTCTAAGGACTGAGGCAACTACAAATATGGTGTCCTCCACCATGACTTACTTCTTCACTTTTCTTTTTTGTTATACCCAATGTTTCAGTTATCCTGTTCAGTAAAATAAAAAATAAAACATTGTAAAAGACACATTCCCTTCTGTTGTCTTTCACACATCCAGCATTGTATGCATGTACTACCACATGAACTTGACAATGGTATAAATATGTACTTGTGTAAGTATGGATATGTTGGACATATCCATGGTTTAGCTCAGGAGCATAACCACGTCTCACCCAAACATACATACATATACTAGCTTAATTACATTGCAGCATCAATAGTCAGGCCCCATGTCAGACACATAGCAAATCAGACAAGATAACAATGTTCTGCACCAGTGGCCATGATTTATTATGAAAACAAACTCAACATGGAAGGAGGGGACACATCTGACCATAACATTGGTGATAGGAACACTTTACATGGTCTCTGTCACCAGCAGGAGCCATTTCACCTAGTCCATAAAGGGAATTCCTCATTAATGAGCCCAATAGACATACACATGGCAGTACCACATTGTGTGAGCACAGACGATGACATGTCCAGGTGAGTGAAGGTGAGTTTCTGCCTTTTATTCCTCTGTTTCTGCCAGCTCAGTTGTGGTGGTTTGGCTGCCACAGTCATGTCGGCGGCAATGTGCATCATGAATGGACAGGAGGTGGGACTGGCGGTCCACCCTCAGACGGACATACTGGGCTTGACCGCCACAATCGCAGTCTGTTTTTACTGGCGTTGACGGCATTGCTGCAGATGTCTTTCCTATGTAAACCTGCTTAACTCATAATTGGGCAGGCTGAGCACTGATTTGGCAGTCAGGGAGAACCATGCCATTTCCACAGTTGTGACCTTACCACGAACTTGTAACCAGAAGTTAATCCCGCCTGGTGTATCTGATACACGCTCTATTGCAGTTGGCTTGAAATCACACTTTAGTCCTGGACAGCCACATACAGTGACTATTGATTGGGGCTTTGGTTTTTCTCACTAATGTTTTGCAATAAATCAATGAAAATCCATATCTCAGGTTCCCCTTACAGGATTTTCTGTTGTTTTTGAGTAATTTTACTCATTAATTAATTCTCTATTTTTCTAAGTTTGCTGTGGGATTTTCATTGAGTTGTGTTTTGACTTCTAACTGTTTTTCACCGCTAATCACTTTTTGGCAGATTTAAGAACAGTGGCACTGCATCCAATGCAGCACCACCTTTCTTGCACCCCTTAGCACCCCTCTAACTCCACCATGTGTGTGCCGTAATTAACATAAGAATCACTGTGGTGTTAGTTAGGGGACTAGTGGAAACATTTTTTACACTAGTTTGGCGCTTTGCGGGATTAGCGTTAACAGTTTTGGAGCTAATCCTGCAAAGCATAGTTGAGGCTCATTATAAATAATGGTGTGTCTCCTTTTAATGCCTGCTATGTGCAGACGTGAATAAATGGCACAAAAAATGGCGCAAAGAAACCTTTTAGATTTCTTGGTGTAATTTTTTCGCCCCCTCTAACAGGGGAATGCCTCCCTTCTATACAATATGCCTGGTGCAGGCATACTGTGGCACAAGGGGTTACAAAGTAGCGCAATGCATGCATTGTGGGACTTTGTAAATCTGTCGTGGCAATTTTGGCCTTGTTGGGCGACATTAGAGTAACAAAAAATGCTAATATGGCGCAAGGAGGTGCTAGGCCTTCCTAAATCTGGACCCTTATGTATTGTTCTCAGTTAAGCCTGTCTAGCATTACTACCAAAGGGTAAGCCCAAATTTAAATTATTGAAACAGTTTTTTACCTTAACAGGTTTGTGGCCTTACTCCTTCTGGTGGATTCCCACATATTTCAAGTAATAATCTACTTTCATACAGTAAAGTACAGGAAAAAGTAAACATCTTAATTACCCTTTCATAAATAAATAATTACCCTTTTGTGATAGTTATTAATGTAGATTAATTTTAGATATTTATTGTAAGTGTAGAACAAAATAAAAAATAAAATAACTTTTTTTTTAATTAACTATTTAATTATTTAAACATATTCAATTAAGCTAAATTATTTTTTAAAGATTCATTTGAAACTTAAATTCCCACTTACACTTAAATGCTTATACCTGTTTGTGATGTATTAAAGTGATGTGTAGATTGAATTGAAATGACCTTTATTATTTAAAAACACATTTACTTAAAAATGCTACTAAAGTAGTTTAAAATAATACCATACTTACTCTTGTTTATACTTTATGTCTTAACCCCTTCAATGATAATCCTGTCCCACCTCCATGCTAAGCCATCTTTTGGCTATTTTGGGGTAGTTCACTTAGGCCCCCATAGCTTTTTGTCCACATAAGCTATCCACGCCAAATTTGGGCCCTTTTCTCTCCATCATCGTGGGGATCCTAACGGTACCCAGGGTTTGTAGATTACCCTGTGGGGCAATAGAAATTATCCAAAACGCAGCAAAATTATGTTTGATTGGGGAAAAATGGGAAAGAATTGCTACAGAAGAAGGCGTCTGTTTTTTCCCCGCAAATGGCATCAACAAAGGGGTTTTGGTACTAAAACCACATCACATTTTTCATCACAGTTTTATCATTTTACTGGGACATACCCCATTTTTCCTATTATCTGTATTTTCACCCTCCTTCCAGTTACTGGTAGAAATAGTTATGAAACCAATAGTAGATCCCAGAAGGTGTACATATTTGAAAAGTAGACTAAGGGGGTCATTACAACATTGGTGGTAAAAGCTGCTTACCGCCGTGCAGAAGACCACCAACACACTGCCGCAGCCGCAGAATTCTGCCACGGCCATTATGACCCACAGCTCGGAATCCGCCAAAATCCAGACACCCACACAAATCCGCCACACCAAAGGTCAGTGATAAACTGGCGATAACAAAACCTCCATCGTCACGCCAACAGGAATACGCCCACACTATCACGACCCACTAATCCACGTCTTTCAACCGCAGTATTTCATTGGCGATACACACCGCTGCGCTCAAAATACACACACATTTACAAAACGCATCCACATTGGACAAATCGAAATACACAAACCTGATACACATACACACACCACTCCCACACATCCAAAACAATATAAAACACACACCCACATCAACCACGAACCCTTACGTCAACAATTGCGACAGAAGGCCAGAGAGAGACACCACCAGAAAGAACAATAGTATCCACAGCCACCTTACACCATCACTCACACAACATCCAAGCACCTCACACAACACACCTCTAAATATCACCCCACACACCACAACACACACCACCCCACACATCACCCACACCACCCCATGGCCCTGCAAAGACACCCCAGATTCTCTGAGGAGGAGCTCAGGGTCATGGTGGAGGAAATCATCCGGGTAGAGCCACAGCTAATCGGATCACAGGTGCAGCACACTACCATAGGTGGGAAGATGGAGCTATGGCGAAGAATCGTGGACAGGGTCAACGCAGTGGGACAGCACCCAAGAACACGGGATGACATAATGAAGAGGTGGAACGACCTACAGGGGAAGGTGAGTTCCGTGGTCTCAAGATACCACCTTGCTGTCAGAGGACTGGCGGCGGACCCCTACCTCCTCCCCCAGAACTCACTACATGGGAGGAGCAGGTCTTGGCTATACTGCATCCTGAGGGCCTCGCAGGAGTAGCTGGAGGAATGGACTCTGGTAAGGCAAACCTTTCACTACTTCATCCCCCACCCACCTGCATGCTATCACATACCCCCACCCTTGCCCTCACCCCCATCACTCCAACTCCTCACGTATGTCCATTTATCACAAACCACACATCCCAAACCCAAGCCCTGCATGTAACACCAAAGCATGGACACCCATCACCAAAGCATGTCCACTGCACATACCCATACACCCCCCTAAACCATTATCACACAAGGTCCTACACAGGAATGCAAGCACTAGGGTACAGGGTCACCCACCCATTGCACACCATGGCACACACAGATGCAATAATCATGCCTTTCAACCCCTGCAGGACCCCTACCCAACGGCACTGGACAGGAGGGTCCAGACATGTCCACTCCACCCACAGAAGAGGCCCACAGTGATGACTTCAGCTCTGTCCAACTGGATCAAGATGACCAGCCCGGCCCATCTGGGACCTCGGGACAGTCGGTTCCCCTCACACTGGCACAGGCCACCACAGAGCTACCCCACTCTAGAAACACCAGCACAGCACCCACCCAGCGGGCCCATCCCTCTGTCCCCAGGACGCGTCAATCAGCAGTGTGTCCACCACTACAGGGAACCCAGGCTAACCCACCATCCCAACAACAACAGGGACCTGGGGGCAGGGGCAGTGGGCACACAGTCCAGGGGACAGAGGCCCAGGGAAAAAGGGGAACTGAGAGGGCTGCTGTGTGACAGGGGGAGGACAGGCCCAGGGAACCCACTCTCCACGAGGCCCTCTCCAACATCATGGGAGCCTACCACCATTCCCAGGAGACTATGGCAACGGTCCTGGCCAAGTTTCAGGAGACCCAGCGGCTGCAGGAGGAACAGTATCTGGGCTTCAGGGAGGAAGTAAAATCCATCAATTCCACCCTGGGCACCATTGTAGGGGTGCTGAAGGAACTCATCAACACCAGGAGGGACACTGTGGCACAACAAGGGGCCCCTGACACTAGCCTGGATGATGAACTGCCCACCACCTCCGCCGGCGCTAGTGGACAGGAGGCACCGCCACAGGACCACGACACCAGCACCCCACCCCCTGCAGATGGAGAACCACCCCGCAAGCGGTCCCTGAGATCCAGGACAAAGACAGAGAACAATGCCAAGACCCCACCAAGAAATGGGACCACCCTGAATGTCATCCTTCTGTCCCACTTTGTCACCCTGTCCATATTTAAACTGCCCCAGCTCCACTTCCTATGCCCCTTTGGACAATGCACCTGTGAGACTAATAGACTGGACTCTGCCATGGACATTCCTCCACCATCACCCCTCACCATTTTACAACCCCCTCACTATTTAGCACTTAAATAAACACCCTTAAATCACAAAACTATCTGGAGTCAGTCTGTGCTTTCACAATTGTGTATTTGCAATAACTGAGGGAAATAGCAATGTCCATTGTATTGTCAACATACCTATGTCACACAGCTCTAGTCCATGAGGAAACAAAGCAGATGTCACACAGTGGGACCCACATATGTGAAATCGTAAGGGAAAGTGACAACTCAGTGACCATACACTGGGTGAAAATGACAGACAGATGAGAGATAGTAGAATTAAATCAGATGTAGCAGGCAGTGTTGTCTTCTTACCTGTGTCTCACTGGAAGTATTGGTGGATCACCGTGTTCCTGTTGTCTATGTCCTCGTCTTCTGCTTCCTCGCCTTCACTGTCCACAGGCTCCACAGCTGCCACAACACCTCCATCTGGACCATCCTCCTGCAGAAAAGGCACCTGTCGTCGCAAAGCCAAGTTGTGAAGCATACAGCAGGCCACGATGATCTGGGATATCTTCTTTGGTGAGTAGAATAGGAAACCACCTGTCATATGGAGGCACCGGAACCTGGCCTTCAGGAGGCTAAAGGTCCTCTCTATAATCCTCCTATTTCACCCATGGGCCTCATTGTAGCATTCCTCTGCCTTTGTCCTGGGATTCCTCACAGGGGTCAGTAGCCATGACAGGTTGGGGTAACCAGAGTCATCTGCAAATGGCCAGGGACAACTGTTAGACACACACTAACCCATAGGGACATCCCCAGAACCAGACACCTATTCACACTGTATAGGGTCTATGTCCTCACCTAATAGCCACACACGGTGCCTCTGGAGTTGCCCCATCACATAAGGGATGCTGCTATTCCTCAGAATGTAAGCGTCATGCACTGAGCCAGGGAATTTTGCATTCACATGGGAGATGTACTGGTCGGCCAAACACACCATCTGCACATTCATCGAATGGTAACTCTTCCGGTTTCTGTACACCTGTTCACTCCTGCGTGGGGGGACTAAGGCCACATGTGTCCCATCAATGGCACCTATGATGTCCCAGGGCATAGAAGTCACCTTTCACTGTAGGCAAATCCTCCACCTGAGGGAAAATGATGTAGCTCTGCATGTGTTTCAGCAGGGCAGACAACACTCTGGACAACACGTTGGAAAACATAGGCTGGGACATCCCTGATGCTATGGCCACTGTGTTTGAAAAGACCCACTTGCTAGGAAATGGAGTACTGACAGCACCTGCACTAGAGGTGGGATTCCTGTGGGATGGCGGATAGCTGACATCAGGTCTGGCTCCAACTGGGCACACAGTTGCCATCTCCTCACCTGCCCCAGCGGAGGAGAACAGCGAGCAGAGAGTCAACCAACTCTGAGGTACATAAACACAACTTAATCGGAAAATATTTGCAAATCGACATATGGCTGTATTAGTGTGTAAGCAAGGCCTAGATATGTGTGACGCAGTCCAAAATAATGCCATGTGGGCCCCTGAAATGGCGGCTGCCTGACCTGTAAAGTGGGACAAGGGGATATGAGGTAACTGTGCTGGCGTTGTACACCGTCGCAGTAGGCGGTCAAAGACTGCGGCGCAATCCTGCATTTGTTAACATTGGACCCTATGGGTCCCAGGAGCCAATGACGATGTACGCCGGCAGTGACGGTGCGCACCGCTGCGGACGTGACCGCCATTTTCTATCTGTTCAATCACTTGATACCTGATCTTCGACAGGAGAGGACCTTCACTGCAAGTGCTGCTGTGACCTCAGTCTGAAATAGACAATGGCTCGTGTGTCTGGGGAAAGGGCCCCTGCCTTCAGCACGGAGGAGTTGGAGAAACTAGTGGATGGGGTCCTCCCCAGTACACGCTTCTCTATGGTCCTCCAGACAAACAGGTGAGTACACTGTGAGCATGCTGGATGGGCAATGGCTGTTTGGAGTGGTGTGTATGAAAGATAGGGGGGGGGAGAATTAGGCGTGCATGAAAGGACGGACAGTGCATGTGAGTCATGGCAAGGATAGGGATGCTGGCCAATGACTGTGACGATGTGGACGGTTATATCTTCTCCTTTTCCCCTGTACTATTCCTGTAGGTCAGCGCCCACCAGAAGAAGGAAATTTGGCGTGCCATCGACAAGGAAGTCCGGACCCTGGGGTTCTACCACAGACAGAGCACCCAATGCCAGAAAAGATGGGAGGACATTCGCCGCTGGAGCAAGAAGACGGCGGAGGCCCAGCTGGGGATGGCCTCCCAACGTGGGAGAGGTGCCCATCGCACCATGACCTGCCTGATGTTCCGGATCCTGGCGGTGGCGTCCCTGGAGTTGGATTGGTGCTTGGGGGCATCACAGCAGCCACAAGGGGGTGAGTACACTCTCATTCAGCTGATTCAGCGTGCATTGTAGGTGTCTGGGTGGGGAGGTGGATTGTGGGTTCCCCTAGGCCAGGGCAAGTTTAGTAGGCAAGGTCCCTTCTGAGGGCAGGCCCTGTGGCACCCCACCTCTGTACAGAGCCAACTACACCTCGTCAGGCTCTTGTGACAATCATGTGTGCAGCAATCGGGCATAGCCTTGTAACTCATGTCCCTGTGATTGATTAGAGAACTTCAAGTGCACGGCGTAGTGCAGGGGGCTTCTGTGTCTGTAGTGTCAGCCAAAGGTAGCAGTATTGCATGCACTCAACATGTCTTTCTCCTTTCTCCCCCCCCCCCTTTTTGTGGTCTCCCTGTTCTTGTGTGCATTAGCATCATCAGGCAGAGGAGCAGTGGCACCGGAGCAGGAGGGAGCTGCATCCCACATGGCCCTAGAGGGCGACACAACAGAGTCTGAATTCACCAGTGGGAAGAAGGGCGAGGGGAGCTCCACGGTGGGGACAGGACCTGAGACCAGCGATACGGACTCCTCCTCTGATGGGAGCTCCCTTGTGGTGGCGGTCCCATCTGTGTCCCCCGCATCTACAGGTACAGCCCCCAACCCCCCTACCAGCACCGCCCTCCCAGCAGCCCCTCAGCGTTTGCCCTGTGGCCGCTCACCCAGGAGGGTAGGCATCTCCTTCACCCCAGGCACCTCAGCCCCTGCCCCTGACCCTGTCACCCCTGCTGCCCTCAGTGAGGAGGCCATTGACCTCCTCAGGTCCCTCACTGTTGGGCAGTCTACCATTTTGAATGCCATCCAGGGTGTCGAGAGGCAGTTGCAACAAACCAATGCATACCTGGAGGGCATTCATTCTGGTCAGGCAGCCCAACAGCGAGCTTTTCAGTCTCTGACCTCAGCACTGATGGCAGCCATTGTCCCTGTCTTTAGCCTCCCCCCTCCAACTTCCTCCACCCAGACCCAAACCCCTGTACCTCAGCCTATCCCAAGCACACCATCAGACCAGCATGCACACACGTCAACACACAAGGTAAGCTCAGGCAAACATAAGCACCACACATCCCACAGGCACTCATGCAAGCATCATACACATGCAGACATACCAACATCCACTGCCTCCATTGTGACCCCCTCCTCCTCGTCTCCCTCCTCCCTCCCTGTCTTGTCTCCACTCACACCTGCATACACTACATTGTCAGCCACTACCTCCATCACCAGCACACCCACCACCACACCCCGCTCATGTGCACTCACCACCCCCACTACCATTCACACATCCCCTGTGTCCTCTCCCAGTGTGTCTGTGAGCCCACTTCCCAAGGTACACAAACGCTGCCACACACCCACCCAACAGCCATCCACCTCACGACAGCCTCCAGCCCATGCACCTTCCCCCAAAGTCAGCAAACGTACACCTCCTACAACCACTACCTCTTCCTCCACTCCCAACCCCCCTCCAGCTACCCATCGCAGTGTGCCCAAAAAACTTTTCTTGTCCAACCTTGACCTCTTTCCCTCACCTCCCCCACCCCTTCAGTCTCCTAGAGCCCACCTCTCCGGGTCCCAACCCAGCGCCTCAGCCACAACATCTGCGGGAACAGTGGTGCCAGTAGTATTTGGCTTCTGGAGTGCACCAGGCAGCAGGGCAGCCAGTGTGGCAAGGAGCCAGAGCACGGACAGTCCCCCACCTCAAAAGCAGAAAAAGTTGGCCAGTGCCCCGCGGAAGAGAGGAAAAAAATCTGCCACCAAAGCCCCTCCCAGGGGTACAGTTGGGAGTGTGGAGACAGCTGCGCCAATATCCAAGGTGGGGAAGGGGCACAGTAAAACCGGCAAGTCTGGGAAAACCTGCACGGCGGACAAGACCGCAACAAGCACCGCTGCCAAGGACACCGCCGCCACCAGCACCACTGCCAAGGACACCGCCGCCACCAGCACTGCTGCCAAGGACACCGCGGCCACCAGCACCGCTGAACAGGACACTGCGGCCACCAGCACCGCTGCCAAGGGCACCGCCACCACCAGCACTGCTGAACAGGACACCGCCGCCACCACCACCGCTGAACAGGACACCACCACCACCAGCACCACTGAACAGGACACTGCCGCCACCAGCACCGCTGAACAGGACACCGCCACAACCAGCACCGCTGAACAGGACACCACCACCACCAGCACCACTGAACAGGACACTGCCGCCACCAGCACCGCTGAACAGGACACCACCGCAACAAGCACCGCAGGCCAGTGAGCGCCAAAGATACTGACGCTACTGAGGCCGCCACAAGCAGGATGAAGCGCTCTGGACACCAAGCCCCCTCCAGAACCAGTGGAGAGATCCATCCACTACCTCAGTCCTTGGCAGGATGAAGCACTCTGGGCACAAAGTCCCCTCCAGAACCAGTGGAGAGATCCATCCACTACCTCCGTCCTTGGCAGGATAAAGCACTCTGGGCACCAAGCCTCCTCCAGAACCAGTGGAGAAAGACATCCACTACCTGAGTCCTTGCCAGGATGAAGCACTCTGGGCACAAAGCCCCCTCCAGAACCAGTGGAGAGATCCATCCACTACCTCCGTCCTTGGCAGGATGAAGCACTCTGGGCACCAAGACCCCTCCAGAACCAGTGGAGAAAGACATCCACTACCTGAGTCCTTGCCACGATGAAGCACTCTGGGCACCAAGCCCCCTCCAGAACCAGTGGAGAAAGGCATCCACTACCTCAGTCCTTGGCAGGATGAAGCACTCTGGGTACAAAGCCCCCTCCAGAACCAACGGAGAGATCCATCCACTACCTCAGTCCTTGGCAGGAGGAAGCACTCTGGGCACAAAGCTCCCTCCAGAACCAGTGGAGACTGTTGTCCACTTGAGAGACTGTGGCTTTGCACTCCCCAGGATAAAGCAGTGGACAAACCACCCACTGGAGAGACTTGAGAGACAGTGGCTTTGCACTCCCCAGGTTAAAGCAGTGGGCAAACCACCCACTGGAGAGACTTGAGAGACTGTGGCTTTGCACTCCCCAGGATGCAGCAGTGGGCAAACCACCCACTGTAGAGACTTGAGAGACTGTGGCTTTGCACTCCCCAGGATGCAGCAGTGGGCAAAGCACCCACTGGGGATACTTGAGAGACTGTGGCTTTGCACTCCCAGGATAAAGCAGTGGGCAAACCATCCACTGGAGAAACTTGAGAGACTGTGGATTTGCACTCCCCAGGATAAAGTAGTGGGCAAACCACCCACTGGAGAGACTTGAGAGACTGTGGCTTTGCACTCCCCAGGATTCAGCAGTGGGCAAACCACCCACTGGAGGGACTTGAGAGACTGTGGCTTTGCACTCCCCAGTATAAAGCAGTGGGCAAACCACCCACTGGAGAGACTTGAGAGACTGTGGCTTTGCACTCCCCAGGATAAAGCAGTGGGCAAACCACCCACGGGAGAGACTTGAGAGACTGTGGCTTTGCACTCCCCAGGATACATCAATGGGCATGGAGCCCCCTCATGGATCTAGCATCGTGCACTCATCCGGCTGAGGTGACCCCCCTTCCCTTCCCCCTGAGGTGCCTGTTTTATTTCTATCTGATGCCCCAGCAGTGTTCTCTCCGTCTTGTTCGGGTATTGAGTGTGGGCCTCGCCCATGCATTTTGGGCCCAGTGGTCCACGGACTATGATGGTGGAATCCCTTGGACTTGTATTCTTGGTGTATATATTTGTTTATAGTGTGAATAACTTTATATATGTTTATATTTTTAATTCATATATTTGAATATATTACAATCATTCGACTCATTTCCTTTTGTCCTTGCATTCTTCCAGGGGGGTTGGGGGGGTGTAACTGTAATGTATCATGATGTATTAGTGTGTGTGTTGTCGTGGATGAGGGTGGGGGTGGTGCATGTGTGTGTCACTCTATTTTCCCTCCCCCCTCCCCTGTGTCGTAGGTGCAGTACTCACCGTGGTCTTCGCCGCCGTCTTTGTTGTTCCTGGTAGAGAAGCAGGAAGATAAAGGCTGGCAGTATCTAGAGCTCGGGTTCCATGGCGTCCTGATTCCTCGTGGGGTGTGTAGAGGTGAGCGTTTTCCCTTCCAAGTCCTGTTTCCGCCGTGTTTTAGTTAGCGGTGAATCTGCACCGGAAAAGGTGGCGGATTGGACAGTTGTAATTCTGTGGGCGGTACATTGTCCTCCGCCTGTCTGTTGGCGGTTACTGCCGCAGTGTTTGTTTGTACCGCCTTGGCGGTCGGAGTGTTAAATTGGCTGTCTATGTTGGCGGTTTCCGCCACGTCGTGATTCCAATTCTTTTTCCGCCGGCCTGTTGGCGGAGGTCCCTTGCATAGCTCCTTCAAAACTTTTCTGTATAAAGTAACACTTGGAATAAAAAAAATATTGAAATTGAGTTGAAAAAAACAGCCATTTGTGTCTAAGTTTTCATCTGTAACTTTTTCTAACTATGGCAGAATTTTAAAAGCAATATATTGTTACATTCGTTGGAACCTTCTGGTTGCAGGGATATACTGGGCTTGTAGGTTCACCAAAAACCCGAGGTACCCAGAGCGAGTAACTGTGTTGCACCTTGCAATGGTTTTTTATTGTATACAGGGTATGCAGCAAATCTGTTGGTAAAATATAAAGAGTGAACAATAGGTATCAAGGAAACCTCTGTATTTCTGAAATGGGCACAAGATACAGAGTTTGGAAGCAGTGGCTATTTGCACATCTCTGAATTTGGGGGTTTCCATTCTAGCATGTGAATTAGCGAACACTTCTCAAAATGACTTCTTTCTTACATTGTCTTACATTTGGAAGGGGCAAATGCAGAGAAAGACAATTGGTAATAACACTTCCTCTGCTATTTTGTGTTCCCCAAATCTCCCAATAAAAATGGTGCCACACTTGTGTGAGTAGGCCTAGTGCCCGCAACAGGAAATGGCCAAAAATGCAATGTGGACACATCACACTTTTCCACTGAACACTGACTAATTTTTTGCAACATGCCTAGCTGTGAATTTTGGGCCGTAGCACAGCCAGCACTCAGTGACACCTAGCATACCTGCACATGTTTGAAACCCAGATATCTAGGGGAATCCAGGGTGGGACAATTTGTGTGGCTCTCACTAAGTTCTGTTACCCAGAATCCCTTGCAACCCTCAACATTTGTCTAAAAAAACACATTTTCCTCAAATTTGTGTGATGGAAAGTTCTGGACTCTGAGGGGAGCCACACATTTCCTTCCACCCAGAATTTCCCCAAGTCTCTCTATAAAAAATTGTACCTCACCTGTGTAGGTAGGCCTAGTGTCCATAACAGGAAAAGGCCCAAAACGCAACATGGACACATCACATTTTTCCACTTAAAATTGGCTTGTTTTTGCAATGTGGCTAGCTGTGGATTTTGGTGCCTAGCACTGCTGGCACCTAGGGAAACCTAGCAAACCTGTACATTTTTCAAAACAAGATATGTTGAGAAATCCAGGATGGGGTTGCTTCTGTAGCTCTCACCAGGTTCTGTTACCCAGAATCCCTTGCAAACCTCAACATTTGTGTAAACAAACACATTTTCCTAAAATTTCTGTGATGGAAAGCTCTGGAATCTAAGGGGAGCCACAAACTTCCTTCCACCCTGCATTCCTGCAAGTCTCTCAATAAAAATATTACCTCACTTGTGTGTGTAGGCCTAGTGCCCGCGACGGGAAAGGACCCAAAATGCTAAATGGACACATCCCATTTTTCCACCGAAAACAGACCCTTTTTTTACAATGTGCCTAGCAATGGAGTTTGGGCCATAGCTCACCTGGCAGCTAAAGAACCCTGGCAAACCTCTACATTTTTTAAAACTAGACACGTAGGGGAATCCAGGATGCGGCAACTTGTGTGGATATCACCACATTTTTATACCCAGAATCCCTTTAAAACCTCAAAATTTGTTTCAAAAAACAAATTTTTCTCACATTTCTGTGATGGAAAGTTGTGTTATCTGTAGGGAGCCACAAATTTACTTCTACATCATATTCACCCAAGAGTCCCAATAAAAATGATACCTCACTTGTATGGGTAGGCCTAGTGCCGTGACAGGAAACGGCCCAAAAGGCAAGGTGGACACATCACATTTTTCCACTGAAAACTGACCCCTTTTTTGCAACGTTCCTAGCTGTGGATTTTGGGCCCCAACTCAGCCGGCACATAGGGACACCTAGCAGACCTGTAATTTTTTTTAAATTAGACACCTAGGGAAATTTAGGATTGAGTGACTTGTGCAGCTCTCACCAGGTTCCACTACCCAGAATCCCTTGCAAATCGAAAAATGGGTCTCACAACACACAATTTCCCCTCATTTCTGTGATGGAAAGTTCTGTATCTCAAGGGAGCCACAAATTTCCTTCGACCGAGTAATCCCCCAAATCTCCCTATAGAGATGATACCTCACTTGTGTGGGAAGGACTAGTGCTTGCCACAGGAAACAGTCAAAAGCACAATGTGGACAAATTACATTTTCCCTTGTATAGCTATTTTAGCCATGTTTTAATCATCTTATTTCAGCAAACCAGGCCTGCCGTTGTGAACTTTAGCCCAGTTAAATTTTTTCAACCTCGCTTTATTTTTCTTCATTAGCCACATTTGCGGTGTTGTTTTATTTTCTCTCTCTATTTGTTCTTTGGCCTAGGAAAGCATCACGTTCTTAGAATTGCACTTTGTGCTTTCCTCACGGCTGCAGTCAGATAGGGTTGCTGGTAAATGTGGTATGCTGTGTCTCCAACATTCACAGAAACATGCACATCCTTACATGGGGATCCTTTCTTAGAATATCAACTGTTCTATTATTAAAAAAGACTCCTTCATTCCATAGACTTTAGAGGAAGATTCCAGCCAGATGACCACAGCTACATGCTGATTGCCTTCACTACAGCTGCTTGCTTAGACAACCAAATCCCTGGCCGATATGGGGACTGTGTCTTTCTAGACTACAGGCTTCCTTGCTCAGGTATGGAGGGTGATGTCTTCCCAGGGGGGAACCTGAAGGGCAGCTTACGGTTTATTATGCTGTGCTTTTACATAGCTTAGGTAGGAAAGATATATATATATATCGCTCCTAGTGACAGTATTGTGGAACTGTTTTTGTGTTTCACACTCCTTGCCACCTTTTTGCTTGTAGTGTGGTTTAGCATCCTAGGTATTGCATTACATGCCATTTAATCTAAGATGCAGTTATTTCAATAAACCTTATTGACCTATACTCTGCCTCTGTTTTCTTTGCCTGTGTGAGGCTAATGTGACTGAGAGAAAGGGATGAGATCTGATCGACCACGACTCCCCTGAGGAGTCTTTCTTGTCATGCACCCAGTTGCCATAATCAACACTGGTTTTGGGCAGAGATGAGGCACTGCTGGTTAGCCGGAAAACCCGGATTAGGCCGACAGGTGTCACATGGTGTGGAATTGCACTCAGTACTCCACAATTCAGGTGATTCTGCAGCCCAAATCCAGTAGCCTTATTAGGATAATGAGAACCTATGTGACATGGCACTGCCAACGTTTGGTCAGACACAAATTTTCGGATCCTCCTAAATATCTCTGTCTCACCAAAGGCTAAAGACACCTCAATACTATACACAGAGACATCTGTGGTATGAGGATTTCTTCCTCAGCTAAGTAGGTAGTACCTAACTAATGCTGTAGGTTTTTCAAGCTTGAACCTTAAAAGGATTAATCCCCATCTGGTGTCCTTATCTCTGAACAAACACCGTTACCATTACCATTGCGAACCCGCAACGGCTAGTAATCGCAGTAAACATGCACCCACCCCTGACTGCACATTTCTTGGCAAATGGCCTAACAGGCCATGGGGGTCAAGTTATTTTTATTGTTGAGGCTCATCCAGCCTACAGAACAGAAACATTTTATTCTTGGGTCACTTTTCCAGCAGTGGATGTGAACACAAACACATTTCATCACTAAACACCTGCAAACATACCTGCATAATCCTGCAAACATACCCACACAATAGAGAGCTTAGGCATCTTTAGAAATACCACTATCCTATCAAGACCATAATAATTGGCTTGATGGCGCCCTACCACATACAATATTACACATTAGGTTAGGTCGTTTGAGTAATGAGGGCCCGACGTGGCCTTTACTGGCCACATATGCACTGCAACCTGATGCAGCAACCTTAGAGGTAGCTAAGGTTCACAGCTTATATACTGAGCTCACAGCAATATACAGACTGTTAATACAGTTTTTAATGCAAACATTAAATGACCCAGCACGTGCTGCCCCAGTACAACCTCATGCAGTTACGCCAGGCATTAACCCTGCAACAGTACATTCAATCCTGGGAAAATACCCACCAAGCGGGAGGAAATTCCATTTTAGTTAGCTCAAAAAATAGATGCACTGGAAGCAGTCTTTCCCCATATGGGTCCCAAGACAAACACAGAATCCTCATTATGTGCTTGCCATTTGGGATGGTTCCCACAGTAGACAACACCTGGGGCATGGAATTGTCCACGCTTTATACTACCACACAAGGTACACCAAAACTTGACAATCTTCCGGAGGTGTTAAAACACATTCAAGATGAATACGGTGCTGCCCCGGCCCTGGACTTGGGGATGCAATTAATGGGCAATTTTTCCACTGTGTCTTTAATAATATTAAGTAACTGTTGTAGTTTGACTTTTGCTGTAGCAAGACTGCTGGTTTAAGGATGACAGTACTCATGTTTGTAGGTGGCTATGCCAGTCCTACAACAAGCCGCAACTGTCATCCCAACCTTCCTGGCTCACAAGCAGTACCTCACCAAAAACCCAGACAGTAAAGAGTGATTTGTGGCAGCCTTTACGTATGGACTCGAGTGTAAAATCTCAGGGAGTGTCATGGTTAAACGGAGATTACCCCTTTCTCACACGAACAACATGTCTCAAACACATAGGCAACAAAGGAGATGCAGTACATTTTCAATAGGTTGCATTAACAAAACTGCAATCTACTATAATTTACATAGGTTGCAACGATCAGGAGAATGAACAGTGCAAGAAGCAGAATTGTGAGCACAAGAGTCATGAAGCCAAAGACCCCCACCATCTTTCTATAACATAACATGACATGAGATATGTAATATGTCCTGATACCATAGCACGATTAACCTAATCTCTAACCTAAAGAGAGCTAGGTGTGTTAAACTTAATCTGCCAATGCCATATCCATGAGATGAGCCCTCCGACCCTGGTTACCTTAGAATGAGGTCTCTAGATCAGACTACATAGGGACACGAAGACTGGGTCAGTGTCAAGGTGACATGCAGCATGGATAGCGTTGATGGCATCTGGTAGGAATCCCTCTGACTATCTGTCTATGTGAGGTGCATTTATACAGATCTGCTGAGATCCCTGATGTAGGTCTATTCCCAAACAATAGGTAACAAGACACGTTTGGGGCTGCAATTACATAAACAATTCCTCAAAAGCACAAAGTGGGAAAGTACCTAATGTGAATACCTGCATCTTATCTATCTTCTGGCGCTGATAGTGACGCCTTAGCAGAGTGGCACTGATAGGAAACTAAAACATTGTCCTAATTAAAAACAATGCAGCCATCTTGAAAGATATATTAAATAATTGTGCTAAACCAGGGCAAGCTAAGTAGGGTAAAAGTCACCGGGTGACGGGGGCACAGGTCTGCAAGCCAAAAGGCTAAGTTAAGTCCTGCTACCAAGTAAACCAAGATAGGATTCACTACACCCTTCCCATTGCCGGAACAAGTATGACGCCATAGGATGAGGCCACCGAAGGCGAATGAACCCAAGCTAAAAGTGCTCTGGACTAAAACATGCTAAAATCATTAAAAGTAGAAAAATTATAGTTAAAAACGTTTTAGAAATAAATAAAAACCTACAAAGAGATATAATGTTGACCATGACAAGCACAGCAGGTCAAAGTAATGGCAATAAATGAAAACTTTGAATTTGGTAGGATAAGCCAATCATCAAATATATTTAACAGTAGTTATGATCTTAAAGAGCATCTTCGAAGCCATTAAATGGAAAGGACCTCAGGAAAAAGGCCACATAGTCAGACATTAGATCGATGACAAGAAAAGGCAGATGTATCCATGGAACAGTAGTGCGTAGCAGTCTCTTGTGCAAGTCCACCTACAGAAGTGGCACACTTCACAGCACTGAAAAAAGCCAGCTCGTTCACCAAGGGCGGCTCGTAAGTGGCCTCATGAATCAGCCTGAGTCTCAGGGGGCATAAATGTGAATGAACCCTCATCAGGAACATCACCAATTCTTGGTCCACAGAAGGCACTGGCGGAACACCAAGACACACTGTAGGCAAGTGTTCGAAGAGGCACCACACGAAGCAAAAGACTTGCTGCACACACCATAGGACTGGTTGGAATGACAATGACCAATCACGCTCCACCTCTTACAGCAACGGAGCATTAAAGAACTGAACCATGCATTCACAGCACAGTTGAGCTGGTGGCAATGGCTCCATCACTCCGCTTAGCTGGAAAGGCTCAATCACTGCTAATCAGAATCAGTAGCAGTGGTATCCCGCCTATTAAAGCCAAAGTTATAGGAAAGCCGCCAAACACACTTGAAAAGAGTGAATGGATGGCCAAAATAATGACTCCGAAGACAGTCTGGAAGATGGACACAAATCCAGTCCAAACAGTTTAAAGGAGTGGACATTCCCCATAGTGCTGGAAGTGTTGAAAATTCTAGATACCAGCTCTCCAAAGTGCTTGGGGAAGTTGGTATTTAATAGGGAGTGTATCTCAGCTGATGATCTTGCTATCTGGAGAGAATACGTTTCTCTAGCCGATGTCAACAGAACTTGCTTTTGGAACAGTAGCACCTTTAGTCTGCTCAGCTTGTCATAATTTATATTAGCAGTATCAATGTGAGGCCACATTTTTTATACTCTTATGTCTCGTGTGGTGGGGAATAAAACATGTCTGCAACATGTTACGACCTTAGAGACTGAAATCGCGTAGGCAATTCCTGTTCGCATACCGCAACAGCTTTGGTCGCTCAGCACCACATGACTTCCATTCAAAAGTGCATGAAATGCTGATCAAATCAAAGGGAAGAGAGTACCTTTCAGAAAACAGACTAAGTTTGCGACCCCTGCATTGCAAAGGCCATGAAGGGACAACTGTTTGCCGATCATTGAATGACAAACTATAGTCTCACGTTCGCTTCCGCTGAGAAAGACCTCTGTTTCTCCGTTCAGACACTTGTATTCAAAGGGCAACTCCCACTCTTCTTTAATATAGGTGTCGCCTAACTGCTCATATCTGCCCACGGCAAGATGTTTCAAGCATTTCGAAAAATGAAAAGTGGAAATGGGCAGATTTAGATAGCTATGTAGGAGCCATAATGTCGATGGACTCTCTGCAACTGTGAAAGGCAACTTCTCTAATTTTTCGATGTGAAGCATGGTGAAGGTCTCTTCCCTGTTAGCCATCGTCTGTTGTTCCTTGGATAAATTAAAAGCGGCAAATAAGTCACTACCTTATTATACCTCCATGGAACTTGGCCGTTTTTCAGAGTCTGTAATGTCCAACCTAACTGGATGATGGAAAGCAGCTGACTTTGTCCATGGTATAAAAGGGACTTGTCATTTTGAATGATGTCAATCGCAGATGACACTATGGGGGTCATTATGACCCTGGCGGTCAGTGCTAATGTGCAGGCTGGCGGTACTTACCGCCACATTATGACATTGGTGGGTTGGCTGAAGCCAACCTGCCAATGTACCACTCCGACCGCCATGGCGGTAGAAGCCCCCAGGCTGGAGATGAGAATCTCCAGCCTGGCTGCCACCATTGTGCGGCCAGCGGTATTATGTCCCTGTCTACCGCCATGGTTTTTATGGCGTTCGTAACGCCACAAAAACCATGGCGGTGGGCCGTATCAGTGACAGGGAATTCCTTCCCTGTCACTGATAGGAGGCCCCATCACCCCCTAAACCTCCCCAGATACCTCCCCACCCTCACCGATATCCACGCCCTCCAAAACACACACACATGCACGCAGACAAACACTCATCCACACATACATGCATGCATACATTCATTCACACACACATCATAACATACAAGCTGACATGCATACACATTACCATACAGACACGCACTCACACACATTCATCCACGCACTCACACACATTCATCCATGCACTCACACACATTCATCCACACACTCACACACATTCAACCACGCACGCAAACAACACTAAACACACACTCACATTCACACCCACACACACATACATGCACACACCCACACACACACACAACGCCCCCGACCCCCTTCCCCTGTCAGAGACCTGAATTACCTGGATCCAGGGGGGTCTTCCAGAAGCGGACGGGACGGGGTGCTGCTACCGCCAGCAGTGCCCACCAGCAGAACACCTCCAGGCCATATTATTTGTCATAATATGGCTGGCGGTGATCTAGTGGCGTGGCGCAGCTGGTGGTAGCAGTGCCACCTTACCGCCATCCGCCAGTATGGCCACAGCTGGATTTCTACCCTTGTGGAGGAAATCCGGCTGTGGTCGTAATATGGCAAACGGATGGTAGCTACGTCGATGGTCTTTTGGTGGCTGTTGCCGGAGCGGTAGGTGGTTTTTACCACCAATGTCTAAATGAGGGCCTATTTAAGGGAATAAATTCTGTTTGATAGAGTGTTCGTACCGTTGTTGACAACAGCTAAAGCCTTTTCTAAATTTTCTTTGTCTATCTGCTTTAAACGTGCAGCAGCTTCTATCTGAGAAAGCTTCCAGATTTCATTATATATGGTATAGATGAATCTTTTAGAGTGTGGCTTTCTAGGACCTAACAAGAAGTCCTGCAAGTCTATATCTTCAGAAAGAGTGTTAAGATGTTTCTTAACTGTGGCTAAGGTGTTAGTCTGTACCCACTGTTGGCACAGTTTACCCACACTGTATGTTGTAACTATACCCATGTGTTGACCCGAGACAAAGTGAGGGTCTGGCTGGCTAATCTTGAAACCCTCTGAGGAATTCACACACCCATTTGTGTCCATTGGCCATAGCAACCACTCGCTGGGAATGGAAAGTGAAGAGTTCTAGATACCAGCCTGAACCTTTGCATCTAGTTCTTCCTCAGTGATATTCAGGAAGGATTGCCAATTAGTGAATTTCGCTGGTGTGGGGATACTAGGCGTTTGTATTGCTTTCATTTTTGCTAACCCCAGACAGGATGTTTGTTGACTGGTGTCATTTAAAAAGATCTTTTGCACAGGAATAAGGCATGCTATAAATAAAGCCTCCTTACCCTGTATTTGCCAATCTTGGGTTCCCCATACACTCTTTAAATCAATAGTGTTCTTCCAGTATTTGTAACCTTCAACTGCAAGACCAAAACCAAAGGAATCTCAATAAATCACTTTTGTGTCAGTCAACAAAATGTTCCTAATTTTTGAAGGAGGTAACTTATATTACGACCCTGGCAGTTGGTGATAAAGTGGCTGTAATACCGCCAACGGGCTGTCTGTAACTATCGCCAAATTATGACTATAGTGGAAAAAGCTCAGAAAGACAGCCAATGTACCCCACTGACCACCAGGGCGGAAACAACAGTCACCACGGTGGTAGCCTCCAACAGCCAGCAAGACCCTGCAAGCTGCCATCTTTTCCGGGGCGGTACCAATGACATCAAAAGCCTGGCAGAAACTGAGCTCCGAAGTAAAAGGACTCCCCATTGGAGACACAGGGAAGAAACACCCCGCCATGGAACCAGAACTGCATGTTTTTCCGATGATGTTCTATGTTCTACTCCACCATGACCACCAAAGCCGGCGAAGATGACGACGGTGATTACAGCTGCCTAGCACACAAGGGAAGGGGGAGGAAAACGAGAATGACACACATGCACAACACACACCCGACACACACACACCATACACACAACCAGATGCACTACAAAAGCAATTTGACCCCTTAACTCAGCTGAATATTGCGAGGACAAAATGATTTAGCCAAAGTGTTTGTAATAAGATCAACACAGTAGAATAAATAAGTTAGGCAAGATAATAGATATATACATATTTACAGAAAAAGGGACACAGCCCAGTCCTCAATTAGCATGAAGTCCAAAGCCACACTAGTCACCTGCTTCAACAAGGAGAGAGCATCAGTTGGTAAATAGGCAGGCACGTCCTGGGGATGGGAGGGGGCACCTCAGCCGGGAGATGAAACAAGACCACCGGTTCTAGAGGGGGCAATATGTCCTGTGCTTGATCCTGGGGAGTTATGGGCCACAGTCTCTCATGTGGATGTCTTACCCACTGGTTCTGGATGGGGCAGCATGCCTTGTGCTTGATCCTGGGGAGCGATGGGCCACAGTCTGTCGAGTGGATGTCTTGCCCACTTGTTCTGGATGGGGCAGCATGCCCTGTGCTCGAACCTGGGGATTGATGGGCCACAGTCTCCCATGTGGATGTCTTACCCACTGGTTCTGGAGGGGGCAGGTCGCACAGGAGCCCATGGCCGGTGGTGACGGCTACACGGTGGTGGTGCTGCTGGTGAGGGATGCTCCTGTGCATCCCTTGTACCCTCGGATGGCTGCACAGTGGTGGTTCTGCTGGAGGGGGGAAGCTCCTGCACATCCCCTGCACCCTTGGATATATGCACAGTGGTGGTGCTGCTGGTGGGGGGAGGCTTCTGCACATCACCTGTTCCCACGGATAGATGCACCGTGGTGGTGCTGATGGTGAAGGAAGGCTCCTGCACATCCTTGCACCCTCGGATGGATGCACAACCATGGTTGGTGGTGGGGGCTCTGAAACAGGTGCTGGTGCATGCTCCTGCCACTTCTTGCCTGCTGGTGCAGGCTCCTTGCCCTTTTGGGTGGCAGGTGCAGGCTCCTTGGCCTTTCGGTTGGCTGGTGCAGGCTACTTGACCTTTTGGGTGGCAGGTGCAGGCTCCTTCCCCTTCAGTACATGTGGCCTAGATCCCTTTCCACCACGAGTGGGTGCGGTTAGGACAATGGACTGTGTGGCTGAGGTGCTTGGCAAGGTTCGTGATACCCTGGCCCTTCGTGCAGGACAGGGGATAGAAGAGGTCAATGGTGGATAGGAACAGTTTTTTAGGGACATTTGGGCGGGAAGAGGGAGAAAGAATGTGAGTGGAGGATGAGGGAGTGGTTGTTGGCGGTGTCTGTCTGCTGCTTTCGGGTTCCAGGTGCATGGACTGTATCCTGTTGTGAGGTGGATGGCTGTTGGGTGTCTGAGTGCTTGCGTTTGTGTACTTTAGGAGGGGGGACAACACAGTGGGAGAGGACATAGGGGATGTGTGTATGGCTGTTGTGGAGGTGTCTGCCAGTGAGGTGTGTGTTCTGCTTGGTGTGGTGATGATGCTGGTAGTGGATGATGATGTAGTGCATGCAGGTGTGGGTGTAGATGTGGCTGGGAGGGAAGTGGTGGAGGGGGAGGAGGGAAAGACAGTGGAAATAATAGAAGTCGATGTGTGTGCAACTGGATGGTGCTTGTGTGGGATGAAGTTTGGTGCTTGTGTTTGCCTGTGACACTTTTGGGTGTTGTCTTGTGTGCATGCTCATCTATATGTGTGCCTGGGATAGGTTGGGGATGAGAGGAATGGGACTGGGCAGTGGAAGTTGGAGGGGCTGACGGTAGAAAGAGGGACAATGGCTGCCATCAGAGAGGAGGCCAGAGCCTGAATCAATCTCTGTTGGGCCGCCAATCCAGTGTGAAGGCCCTCCAGGAATGCATTAGATTGTTGCATCTGGGCTGCCAGCCCCTAGATGGCATTCACAATGGTTGACTGCCCTACAGAGATGGATCTCAGGAGGTCAATAGCCTCCTCACTGAGGGCAGCAGGGCTAACTGGGGCAGGGCCTGAGGTGCCTGTGGCGAAGGAGATGCCCACCCTCCTGGGTGAGCGGGCACAGGCAATTCAATGAGGGGCTGCTGGGAGGGCGGTGCTGGTACGGGGGTGGCAGCTGTACCTGTAGCTGGGGTGGTCACAGAAGTGTCCACCACCAAAAGGGAGCGTCCATCGGAGGAGGTATCTGTGTCTGAACTCCAGTCTCCACTGTGGTGTTCCCCTCGCCCTCCGTCCCACTGGTGCCCTCACCGTCGGAGGCCTCTGCCTCCTGGGTCCTGTGGCATGCAGCTCCCTCCGTCGCCGGTGCTTCTGCTCCTTCGCAAGATGATGCTAATGCACATAAGGACAGGATGACAAAACGAAAAAGGTGGGGAAGAGACAAAGAATACACTGGGGTAATGGCTGCACCAACACCACCGTTGGCGTACACAGCACTCTCACACACAGGGAACAGGTCTACGCAATATGCATTGCACTACTAGAGAAATAGCTTGCTACCAAGGCATTGGGAGGAGCACACACTGCCAAATGCAGCACACCTGGGGCCCACGCATCCCTAACCAGTAGTGGATGCCTACGAGCTAGGTAGCAAGATTATCCCTTCAGAACCCTAGCCACCAGGGGACCTATGCTGCAATGTCAGGCCTGGCCTAGGGGTACCCACTAACACACATCCTCCACCTGGATAGCACCCTACCATGTGTAAGTTGTAATGATGGGCACTGTACTCACCCCCTTGTGCTGCTGTGATGCCCTCAAGCGCCCATCCACCTCTGGATAGGCCACTGCCAGTATCCGGGCCATCAGGGGGGGGTCAGGGTTCGACGGGCACCCCTTTCTTGTTGGGAGGCCATCCCCAGCTGGGCCTCTGTCGTCTTCCGTGCCCAGGGTCTCAGGTCCTCCCACCATTTGCGACAGTGGGTGCTCCGTCTGTCATAGACCCCAGGGTCCGCACTTCCTTGGTGATGGCACACCATATAGCCTTCTTTTGATGGGCTCGCTCTGACCTGTAGAGGCAATACACACAGGAAAATAGAATTAGACTAACAGTCCTGCTTGTTAGACATATGGCCCACCATACCCCTTCGCATCACCATTTCCACACACATGGCCTGGCACATAACCTGTACGCTGCCAAATGGGCAAAGTACATGAGGCCTTCACACACACAACTCCATGCATTCATGCCACATGCATCGTGCTCATAGTGTACTCACCTGTTGGTCTGGAGGCCCATATAGCAGTCTGTACTGGGGTAGGACCCCATCTCTCCAACTCCTCCAAAGAGAAGGCTGGGGCCCTTCCCCCAGTCACACGGGCCATGGTAGGTTCCAGACACAGGTCACAGCAGCACATGCAGTGTAGGTCCTCTCCTATAGAAGGTCAGGTAGCAAGTGAGGAATATGATAGAAAATGGCAGTCAGGTCTGCGGCGGTGCATATCGTTACAGCCGGCGTAGATCATCATTGGCCACTGTACCTCATAGGGCCCAATGTTAGCCAATTAGGAGTTGCACAACGGTTTCCAACCACCTCCAGCAACGGCGTACAACGTCAGAGGAATTACCTCACTTCCACCTGTCCCTCCACACTGGACAGGCTGACGCCATTTCAGGGAGGGGCAGGCCCTGGAATAATGCTTCGTCTCAACAGATATTACCACATACTGGAAAAATCACAATGACCCATTAGATGTTTACAGGATGCAAAGTACTGTTTTAGCTCCATTGTTCAGTTTTTGACTGGCTCCTCACTCTTTTGTCCCTTAGATTCCCACTGCTGCGGATGAATAGGAGATGGAGACATACCCCGGTGTACCGACCCCTGGTGGACTTGGCAATACTGGAGGACAGGCACATTATCCTCACCTATAGACTTGACAGGGCCACAATCACTGAGCTGGGTGCCCAGTTGGAGCCTGACTTGATATCTGCTATCCGTCAACCCACTGGGATCCCCCCTGTTGTGCAAGTGCTATCTGTACTCCATTTCCTCGCAATTTGTACTTTCCAAGTGACAGTAGGCTTGGAACCTGGAATGTCACTGTCAATGTTCTCAATAGTGCTGACAAGAGTGTTGTCTGCCCTGATAAAAACACATGTGCAGTAAAATAGTTTTCCCCCAGGTTGAAGATTTGGCCACAGTGAAGGCCGAGTTCTATACAATGGGACATATCCTCAACATAATTGGGGCGATTGATGGAACACATATTGCATTTGGCCCTCCTCCACCCTCTGGCAGAATGAACAAGTGTTCAGGAATCGTAAGAGTTTCCACTCCATGAATGTTCAGATGGTGTGCTTGGCGGACCAGTACATCTCCCACTTTGATGCTAAGTATCCTGGGTCGATGCATGATGCCTTTGTCCTCAGTAATTGCAGCTTCCCAAATGTGATGGGCCAACTACAGAGCACAGGGTGTGGCTAATAGGTCAGCCTTGGTTCCCACCCAGTATATGTTGGTGTATGGTGTGGGCCATAGAGGATAGTGTGTCACTAAATGTTGTCCCTCAATATTTGCAGGTGACTCTGGTTACCCAAACTATCATGGCTCCTGACCCCTGTGAGGAATGCCAGGACAAGGGCAGAAGAACATTATAATGAGGCACATGGGCGAACCAGAAGGATCATTGAAAGGACCTTTGGCCTCCTGAAGGCCAGGTTCCAGTGCCTCCATCTAAGAGGTGGATCTATGTGCTACTCTCCTGAGAACGTCTGCCAGATAGTGATGGCATGCTGCATGTTGCATAACCTGGCCCTCAGATGCTATGTCCCATTCCTGCAGGAGGAGGAGGCTGGAGATGCCCGCATGGCAGCAGTAGACCCTGTGGACAGTGAGGATGAGGAGGCAGAGGATGAGGAAAACAGAACATATGTGAACCAACAATACCTCCAATGACACACAAGTAGGACAGTGTTACTTCACATTTCAATGACTTATGTATTGATTTGTGTGGGGATGGCATGCTGATATTTCCCACTTCTTTGCCCACTTACTGTTCCCACTGACAATTCATTTTGCAGATGTTGGTGACCTGACATTTACTCCTGGGGTGATCACTACAGCCAGCTACAGGTCATTAATCTATGCTCATTCTCTATGATGGAGGAAAGTCCAGGGTATTGCTTCAGTCTGATAGTAGCACAGGTGCATTGTCCAAGGGGACATAGGAAGGGGATCAATGGCAGTTCAAGGTGGACAGGGTGACTGAGTGGGACACAAGGGTGACAATCAGGAGAGTCTCATTTCCTGGTGGGGGTCTTGGCAAGTGTCTCTGGCTTCTGTCTGGATCACAGGGAACGTTTGTTGGGTAGTTCACCTTCTGCACTGGGAGGGGTGCTAGTGGCCTGTGAGTCCTGTGACTGGGCCTCCTGGCCACTAGCAGTAGCGGAGGTGGAAGGCTGTTCAGATGTATGGCTAGTGGCAGGGGCCCGCTGGTGTGACACTGCCTTCCTCATAATGTTGGCCATGTCTCCCAGCACCCCTGCAATGGAGATCAGGGTGTTGTTAATGTCCTGCAAGTAATCCCTGATCCCCTGGTACTATCCCTCCTGCAGCTGCCTGTTCTCCTGCACCTTGTCCAAGATCTGACCCATTGTGTCCTGGGAATGTTGATAGGCTTCCAGGATCTCTGCGAGTGGCTCCTGGAGAGTTGGTTCCCTGGGCCTATTCTCCCCCTGGCGCACCGCAGTCCTCCCTGTGTCCATGGTGGCCTGTGCCTCTGTCCCCTGAACCGTGTGCCCACTGCCATTGACCCCAGATTCCTGATTGTCTTGGGGGTGAGGTGTGGCCTGGGGTCTCTGTAGAGGTGGATACACTGCTGATTGATGTGTCCTGGGGACAGAGGTATGGGTATGCTGGGTGGATTCTGTGGTGGTGTTTCCTGATGGGGGAGGCTCTGTGGTGGTGTGTGACTGGGCCTGGGAAACCGGCTGTCCAGTGGTCCCTGATGGGCTAGGTAGGTCATCCAGATCCTGAAGACTAGAGTTGCTGTCATCACTGTAGGCCACTTCAGTTGGGGGGACTGAATAGTGCTTGCACCTCCTCTCTGGTGACATTGGCTGGGGTACCTGTGGGGATGTAAATGATATGTTTTGGTTTCTGTGTCTGACATATTGTACATCCATGGCTTCCACTCTTTGGTTGGATTTGCCCTGTCAGCTTTCACTTGTGTATGTTAATGTATGGTGGGATAGTTAATTATCCATAGTGTGCATGCTTTAGTGATGAGTGCCCATGCAGGGCTGTGAGTGGTGTCCATGCATTGGTACAGCATGCAGGGCTTGGCATTGGGATGAGTGAGATGTAATGGTGGGGTGTGTGGGAAGTAGTGGAGTGATGGGAGTGAGGGTGATGGTAGGTGATGGCATGCAGGTAGGGGGGTGATAGTAGTAGAGAGTTGACTTACCAGAGTCCAGCCCTCCTCCTATTCCGGCCAGGCGCTCAGGATGCAGTATTGCCAAGACTTGCTCCTTCCATGCTGTGAGTTGTGGGGGAGGAGGTGGGGTTCCACCACCAGTCCTCTGGATCGCGAGCTGGTGTCTTGCTGCAATGGAACGTACCTTCCCTCATAGGTTGTTCCACCTCTTCCCAATGTCATCCCTAGTTTGTGGGTGCTGTCCCACGGTGTTGACCCTGTCCACGATTCTGCACCATAGCTCCATCTTCCTAGCTATAGATATTTGCTGCACCTATGCTCCAAATAGCTGTGGCTCTACCCTGGCAATTTCCTCTGTTGTGTAGCCATTTCAAGTATAGTTCCATGCACGTTAGTTTAAGATACTAGGCCGCTGTGCACTTTGCCCTAGATATATTTTATTCAGCTTTGCATTGTTATTTTACAATAACCATAATTTCTTCTACTGCACTGTTTAGCTTAGCTCAGCACTGTGTTCTCAAATAATGCATTCTTCATCGTCCTGTGCTTCAGTCAAGGCTACAGTCTGGTACATTGCCGGTAAACGTGGTAGAAGTTTAGTCTCCAGCATTTGTAGAAAACAGGTGTATGTTGTTTGAATTCTCCAATGTGGTGTTGTTTTGTCTGTGGGTGTCCATTGTGAGCTCGGCGGTATGCACCACCAATGGTTCACCACCGTTGAATGTCTGCCGTGGTGATTCGTAGGTCATAATGTGGTGGGCGTAGTTCTGTTAGCGTAATGGTGTAGGTTTTGGGACCGCCAGTTTGCCACTGACCTTTGGTCTGGCAGATTTGTCTATGTGGCTGAATACTGACGGATTGGTGTGTGTGTGTCATAATATGGTGAACGGATATCTGCTACCGCGGTGGTAAATTGGCAGCCGTCAGCTTGGCTGTAAATGGGATTTACCGCCAATGTCATAATGAGGGCCAATATGCCTCTGGATTTTTTTGTGTCATGCCCAGAAAAATAAGTGAATTCATTCAACTAATGTTTTGGGCTCCCCACAGGTGAAGTTGAACAGTGTTCCCACTGTGTATAGTTAAATATGGATTTATGTCTAGTTGCTCGGAGCAGGTAGTAATGCCCCCAGTTGTTATAGCAGAACAGTCCCCCATAATTCTTTGTATTGGTGTACACATCATCACTTTCAAATACTGAATAGTCCTTCATTTTAGTTAACATTGAATCAACTGTCTGGACATTCCATATATCTGATACAACACCAGGTAATTACATCAGTCATAAAAATTTTGAAGACATGTGGAATTTGAATGACCTCAGTAGGCCCCTATATATCAAATGTAACTTTATCCCACACAATCCCATCAGGAATTGGTACAGCTGAAATGTTCACAATGGATAAGTCTCTTCGCACCTTATATGATGAAAGATATGGAGTTTAGACTTCATCCACAGGCTCAACAGTGGAGCGTTCAGGAAGGTAATTACCATTTATAAGCAAGAAGAAAACAGTCACAAAACTAATCCATAGTAAGAATACAAGTAATATCAAGGATAACAATAGATAGTTCCATGGATAAATCAAATAGTTACTCTCAAGCCATAGATACCGCTTACGTGTCTTTGAAACAGTTTCAATAGCAGGAGTGAATGTAGCTGAAGAAAAGTCCTCAATATCGATGAAGTAACAAAAAGCAGTCTCTGCAAACGCAGGAGCAAGTGCATTACCGGTGGATGGATCCACTTCCCGTGGACGCTCATAGTAGATTATGTCGTCAGTTTGTGTTGTGTTGGAATAGATTATGGCCACAACTTGGACAGGTGTTGTCATTGAAGTGATAACAGGAATCAGCAAGAGCTCATTTTCCACCTTCACCATGGTCGAGGAGGTGTTTCTAGCTTTGTTAGATATGCTGTTGTGGTCGGAAGTGTTGTTGTTTCTTCTTTGAAGAGAATGTCCAGTTGGGTAGTGAGAAGGGACCGGGAACTCCCTAAGGGACCTTTGGATGTACTGTGCAGGATCAGCCACATTGTGAAGTTTGACGTTGTCAATGGAAATGAATCTGTTAGCTTTGGAGCCTGGCAGTGGTGGTAGGATAACAGTTCTGGCACCTTGTATTCCCAGGACTGGGACCGGTGCTTTGTAGCATAGTCTGAATTCCTTCTTCACAGCGATCATCTCACGAACCAGATCCCCAACTTTAGGAATCCAGCCAGTAGAAGTAGTTGACAAATCCCTTATTCCTAAGGTGGCAGCACTGGCTGATGATTTATCATCACAAAATTGCTGAAGCTCCTGTAAGACAGTGAGACGCTCATTTATGTCAAAAGGTGTATCTGCTGCCATCAAACCAAGGGCCATCAAGATCTGGGACATACATAGGTATCCCAAAGAGAACCTCATAGGGACTGCATCCCCCCAAGGACCATCCTGGCCGATTATTTAGTTCTCTCCAGCCTCCATATAGGTGATGAAGCCAGCTGTGGCCTGAACTTAATACTCTGGCTGTTAAGGACTGCTTCAGATCTCGATTCCTCCTCTCCATGACCAAATTTCCCTCAGGATGGTATGGTGAATAGTAATGTAGTTCAACACCCATCGTCCCCATGGTGTCCCTGAATGCCTTATAGGCAAAAGCAGGGACCTGGTCCGAATGGAATGCTGCAACTGCATATGTACTGATAAAGATCAGCAAGTCTTTTATTACAGTTCGAGTGTCAGCTGACCGCTGGAATGTAGAACAAGAATCTACAGTGACTAAGATGTATTTGTATGCACCATCAGTTTGTAGGGGACCACAATGGTCCAGGTACACACATTGTAGTGATCTGTTGACATTAAGAGGGATGTCTGCAGTGGGTGTTTGATATTTGAGCCCTTTATCTGCTGACAGATGTCACAGCAAAGGACATATTGCTTGGTCTGCTTGTATAGACCTGGCCACCAGAATCGTTTCTGTAAGAGTGTTACTGTGGCAGAAATACCAGCATGAGCAGAAGTGACACCTTCATGCGCTGCTTTGATGAGATCTAATCTCTGGTCTTTGTTGGGGGTCTCTCGATCTCCAATCCAGGAATTGTTGTGCAATGTGGTAAGAGTATTTTGTAGGGTATGCTTCTGGGAGAGGCTTCCCTTCAGCCGAAGCTTTTACAGCAGCCAAAATGTCATTATCCATTCTTGTCTGAGAACAAGTCACTGCAGCCACAGAAGCTGTAGCTACTGCAGACTTGGCCGCGCCAAAGTGTTGCCGATAACATGTACTCCTAAACGTTGGTGGCCCAATATATGCACTACATGGACACAAGGTAGCTTATCTTTGAGATCAGCCACCCTCCCCCACAGAGGTCTGTGTTTTATGGTATTCCATTTGGAATCTCTAAACCCGTTCAATCGCCAATGATTAAGGTAATCATTGTAGGTCTGGACTCAGTAGTATGAGTTACAGACAATCCAGGTCAGTAGTCCTGGCTTTGTGTGTTCTAGCGCTAATATAAGGGCTTTGAGTTCAGCCAGCTGAGCTGTGCAGTCCCCAAGTGTCTGGGTGTAGGTATTATGAGAGTGGAATACACCATGGCTGCGCAAGCTGCTGAATATTGATGTTTGGTACCTACAGCTGGTTGTGCTGAACCATCAGTGTAAATGACAGCATGGAATCTGTCAAGTGGCAAAATGTCTAGCGGTGCGGGGTACTCTTGTTCATATTGGAGAAATTCTTGTGTCTGAAGTTTTGGAACAAAGATTTAATCAACATCAGTGTCAGTCAGGGAGGTTGCCCACTGAATCCAGCGTGGATGTAATGCTTTAGCATGACCAAACTTGTTTTGTTGTCATGGGTGCGCAAGTGTTTTGTTTCTAGCATGTCCTGTTGCAATTTCCTAGGAATGCATGTGTGTTCAACTGTCCAGTGTCTGCTAGAAAAATCAGGGCGTATTCGGTCATAAAGTGGCTTGATACATTGTGCATAGTCAGGAATGGAAGTTCTGATAAAGTTGAAGAAACCAAGTAGGGACTGTAGTTTATTAATTGTATTTGGTGGCTGTAGTTGAGCACATTTCTCGAGAAAGTGCGGTGCTAGGCTCTTGCCCTCATTTGATAGCTCATATCCCAGGAACAATACGCTGAGGAAGGCTATTTTAGTTTTCCTAAAAATAAGTTTGTAAGCAAGGGCTGTGAATCCTACAACAATCCGATCGATCCTTACAAGATGAATGTTGAGGTAATCAACTGTAAGATAGATATCATCCACGTAAGACAACACCTCAGGATCAATATCATGTAATATTGATGCTACACAGGCTGAGAACAGCCCTTGGCTTTTCTTGTAGCCTTGGGGAAAATGGCAGAAGCGTTTTGTGAGACATATGAGAATGCACTCAGGGCCCGACTTTCGTGTGCTTAGTTTTGGAAGAAAAAACCGTTGGAGATATCCAAGATTGTTTTGTACTTTTTGCACACTATTAATCAATCAATCAATCAGTACATTTGTAGAGTGCGCTACTCACCCACGAGGGTCTCAAGGCACTAGAGGGGAGTGGGGTGAGGGAGCTGCCACTGCTCGAACAGCAAGGTCTTGAGGTGTCTCCTAAAGGTCAGCAGGTCCCTGGTCTGCCGTAGGTGGATGAGGAGGGTGTTCCAGGACTTGGCGGCGAGGTAGGAGAATGATCTGCCACCAGTTGTTGTCCTGTGGATGTGTGGGACGGTGGCTAGGGTGGGGTTGGCAGATCAGAGCTGTCAGTTCGGGGTGTAGAAGGTGAGTCGTTCATTGAGGTATGCTGGTCCGGCTTTGTGGAGGGCTTTGTGGGCATGGGTGAGGAGCTTGAAGGTGATCCACTTGTTGATGGGGAGCCAGTGTAGGTCTCTCAGGTGGGCTGTGATGTGGCTGCTGCCGGGGATGTCGAGGATGAGGAATGCGGAGGCGTTCTGTATCCATTGTAGTCTTTTCTGGAGATTGGCCATGGTTCCCTCATTGAGAGCGTTACCGTAGTCCAGTCTGCTGCTGACAACGGCCTGGGAGACCATCCTTCTGGTTTCGGTGGGGATCCACCTGTAGATCTTGCGGAGCATGCGGAGGGTGTTGAAGCTGGAGGATGAGACAGCGTTGACTTGTTGAGTCATGGAAAGTGATGAGTCTAGGATGAAACCCAGGTTGTGTACGTGGTTGGTGGGTGTCAGTGCGGCTCCCAGTGTGGTCAGCCACCAGGAGTCATCCCAGGCGGAGGGGGTGGGCCGAGGATGAGGGTCTCTGTCTTGTCCGAGTTCAGTTTTAGGCGATTGTTCTCCATCCAGTTGACGATGGCCTTCATTCCTTCTTGGAGGTTGGTGGGGTCCTTGGTGAGGGAGAGGATCTGCTGGGTGTCGTCGGCGTATGAGACAAGGTTGAGGTTGTGAGATCAGACGATGTTGGAGAGTGGTGCCATGTAGACGTTGAAGAGGGTCGGGCTGAGGGAAGATCCTTGGGGTAGGCTACAGATGGTCTTGGTGGCTTCAGATCGGAATGGAGGGAGGCAGACTCTCTGGGTTCTGCCGATGAGGAAGGAGGTGATCCAGTCCAGGGCTTTGCCGTGGATCCATGCGTCATGGAGGTGTGTGATTAGGGTGTGGTGGCAGACAGTGTCAAAGGCGTCCGAGAGATCCAGGAGGATCAGGGCCATGGTTTTGCCTTTGTCCAGCAGGGTCCTGATGTAGTTGGTGGCGGCGATGAGGACGGTCTTGGTGCTGTGAAAAACAGATTGGGACGGGTCCAGATTGTTCTTTTCCTCAAGGAGGTGGGTCAGTTGCCTGTTGCCCATCTTCTTAATGACCTTCGCCGGGAACGGGAGCAGGGAGATGGGCCAGTAGTTTTTGAGGTCCTTTAGGTCCGCCTTGGGTTTCTTCAGTAAGACGTTGATCTCGGCGTGCTTCCAGCTTTCCGGGAAGGTGGTGGCCTTGAAGGAGCTGTTGATGATCATCCAGAGTTGGGGGGTGATGATGGAGCTTGCTTTGTTGAAGATGTGGTGCCTGCAGGGGTCGATTGGTGAGCTGGACTAAATGGTGTTGATGATTTGGGTGGCGACGTCATCGCTGACGTGGGTCCAGGAGAGCAGGAGGTTGTTGTGGCTGGGGGGCAGTGGGTCTGAGGTGTTGGCGACTGATGGTGGGGTCTTGGAGTTGAAGCTGTCATGGATGTCTGTGATCTTGTGGTGAAAGCAGATGGCAAGGAAGGCGCAGAGGTCTTGCGAAGGTGGGGTGTCGTTGGTGCTGGAGCTGGGGTTGGGGAGTTCCTTCACGATGATGAAGAGCTCTTTGCTGTTGTGCGCATTGTTGTTGATGCGTTCCTTGAAGGAGGACCTCTTAGCGGTCCGTATGAGCTGGTGGTGCCTGCGGATGGCATTTTTGAGAGCCGCGTGGGCGGCTGGAGTCTGTTCTTGGTGCCATTTCTTCTTGAGTTTTCGGCAAGTCTGTTTGGAGGTCTGGAGGTCGGTGGTGAACCAGGTGGCCTTTCTGACGGTGCAGTTGTAGGGGGGTTTCTTGATCGGGGCGAGAGTGTTGGCGCAGTCGTCGATCCATTGCCTGTGGTTGCGGGCAGCTGTGTCGGTGTTGGTGGTGTCGGCTGGTGGGGCTCGGGCGAGGGTGGAGATCAGCTGGTCGTTGGTGACATTGTTGCAGCTGTGGCGGGGAATCAGTTGTGGGTGGTGGTGCGTGGTGGGTTTATTAGTGCTGTGCTATTTGAATTTTGTATAGTGTGTCTGCGTGTATGACTGTTTAAGTGCCTGTGATCTAAGACTATTCTGTAAGAATGGTTGGGTTTTGCAACAGGGAATAACAGTTATTCATTGCAGAGACACAGGGCTCAATTATTCCCTGGTACTCAAGCTGAGTGAGGATCTCCCTCACCAGAGCTTTAGCTTCATGTTTAAGAGGATATTGTGGCTGAGGATGGGATGTAGACCTGATAACTATTACATGACAAGGTGAATCCTTGCCCCAACCCACATGAATGTGGTACAGTGCAGGTGCCTGCGCTAAAGCCCAGTTGACAGTGTAGGCTTGTTTTACTGCTTCTGGAAAGAGAAAGAAGGCAAAATGACATCATCCCCATGTGGGAGCTTATGGACGTGCTTGGGTGGCCAGTCCCTTCTGGGCAGCAGGATATCACAACTAAGTTCATCCCAAAATAAAACACTAATGGTGCGTCTACGTCTCCCTCAATTTGGATTTTTAAATCATAAACCCTGTGGGGTGGGATGACGCGCCCATCCTCAGTCTCAACTGCATTGTAATCACTAGTTGCTGTCGCATCCAGATGATCTTTCAGACTCTGGCGAAATATCATGACCTCTGCTGCACTGTCTAACAGTGTCACTGCCCCGTCTTGTTCTTTAGGAATGGTCTCAAGTGTACTGGCATTTTTAATTGACAGTGCTGCCACATTTTTCTTTTTAAATTGTGGCTTTTGCTGTGGGGACTTGTCTTCTTTTTTGTCTGGTGACTGTGGTGAGTCTTTCTTTTGTTTCACATAGTCAGGATGTCGCTCTGACAGACCCACTCTCTCGCTACATCTATCCGGTGCGTCCTGAAAGGAGCGAGAGGGACGTGAATCAATATATCTGTCAGGAGCTTTTATATTTTCTCTATTTCAGAGAGTATATCTCATGTCGGATTTTTCTGGGTGTGGAGAATCTGTTCTCTTATTTCGTGTGTCTTTAAATTTCTTTTGTTTATCTCAGCACTTTGTAGAGCCCTCCTGTGCTTGTTTAGTACCTTCCTTAGGGGTGGTACTTTGTATTTCAGGCTTTTTCGGCTTGGCTCCCAAACTATCCTGTCCTTTACTGGTATAGGTGTTGGAAATTATTTTCTGTAGCTGTCTCTCCTGGTCCAAATGTGGAATCTCTCAGAGGCGCTGCTTACAGCCAGTGTTACCACTTCCCCTTTAATGTTACTTAGTATTATTGAGGAGACTGCATCAAAATTATGCATTAATTTCATCCCCAAGTCTATGGCTGGTGCAGCCCCATGCTCATTCTGAATTTGTTTTAACACTTCTGCTAAATTGGCAAGTGTTGGGGTACCATGTGTGGTAGTGTATATTGCAGCGAAGGCTGTACCCCACGTGGTGCAGTCATACACTGAGGAAACCATCCCGAAAGGCAAGCACATTGTGAGAATTCTATGTTTTTCATGTGGTTACATATGGGGAAACACAGCTTCCAGATGATTTGTTTTCTGGTCTATCAAGAATGGTATTTTCTCTTGTTTCGTAGGTACTTTACCCATGAGAGAATGTACTATTTGTGGATTAATTCCAGAGGTAGCCAATTGGTATCCAGTAGGCGCTGTTGGTGCTGGAAGCGCTGGTGTAGTGTTCAGAGTTCGCAAGACAAACTGAACAAGTCGTCTAGCTAGTGTTACTAGCTCGACAGATTTCGCAGGTCTGCTGCCTGCAAGTTTTGTACACCTGGGTGAGGTTTGTATGTGGCAAACATAGGCCACATTGGTCCTTCATTACCTAAGGGACCTAATCTCACGGGTTGTATTACATGTGGTAGGGTGCCATTAAACCAGTTCTGATGTTCTTGATAATCGGAATTTCAAGATACTGGTATGCTTGGTACCGTTGAGGTATGTTTGCAATTCTATATGTGTGGAATATGAATGATCTTTGGTCTTCTTCAGAAAAGATGACCCAAGAGTAAACGTTTCTGTTTGGTAAGCCCCATTAGCGTCTACTATGAGTGTAACATCCCCGCTCTCCTCTGACAAGCCATGCGCTATTACGTGCAGTGTTGAGTGCCTAACATTCTCGGGAATATCTATGGCGTTAGCCATATTGTGTAATGGGTATAAGAGATAAAACACCAAAATGGGGAAAAACTCCTTTTACTAGTTCGAGCTCGAACAACCTACAGGCTGCCCCCAGTTCAGCTGAGGATCTTTCCCAAGAGTACGGACATCTCTGTATAATGGTACTTAGAGTACCTGTTGTATGTGAGACAGAGATAGTCAGGGTATCCGTAAATTAGTGCCTAAACACCATCGCTGGTGGCGCCATGTCATAGTTTGACTCTTGCCTCTAGGCAAGACTGATGGTTTAAGGATGAGAGTACTTATGTTTGTAGGCGAGTATGTCAGTCCTACAACAAGTTGCAACTGTCATCCCAACCCTTCTGGCTCACAAGCAGTACCTCTCCAAGAACCAAGACAGTAAAAGGTGATTTGTGGCAGCCTTTATGCATGGACTCAAGAGTGCGACATCTCAGAGAATGTCGTGGTTAAATGGATTTGACCCCTTTCTCACACAAATAACATGTCTCAGTCAAACACATAGGCAATGAAGGAGATGCAGTAAGTTTTCAATAGGTTTTATTAACAAAACTACAATCTATGATAAATTGCATGGGCTGCAGTGATCAGGATAATGAAAAGTGCAAGAAGAAGAATTGTGAACATGAGAGTCATGAATACAAAGACCCCCACCATCTTGCAATAACATAAAATTACATGAGCTATGAAATATGTCCTAATACCCTAATCTCTAACCTAAAGAGAGCTTTGTATTTAACCTAATCTGCCAATGCCATATCCATGAGAAGAGCTCCCCGACCCTCGTTACCTTGGAATGAGGGCTCTAGATCAGACTTCGTAGGGACACAAAAACTGGGTCAGCATCAAGGTGACGTGTAGCATGAATAGCGTTGGTGGCATCTGTTAGGAATCCCTCTGACCATCTGTCTATGTGAGGTGCATTTAGACATATCTGGTCAGGCTCCTGACATACATCTGTTCCCAAACAATAGATAACAAGACATACTTGGGGCTGTAATTACATAAACAATTCCTCGAAAACACAAAGTGGGAAAGTACTTAGGCCCTCATTACAACATTGGCGGTAAAAGCCGCTTACCGCCGGGCAGAAGACCGCCAACACACCGCTGCGGCAGCGGAATTCCGCCACGGTCATTATGACCCACAGCTCGGAATCCGCCAAAATTTAGACACCCACACAAGTCCGCCACACCATAGGTCAGTGATAAACTGGCGAAAACAAAACCTCCACTGTCACGCCAACAGAAATACGCCCACACTATCACGACCCACGAATCCACGTGGCAGTCTTTCAACCGCGGTATTCCATTGGCGGTAAACACCGCCGCGCTCAAAATACACACACTCTTACAAAACACTACCACATTGGACAATTACAAATACACACACCTGATAGACATACACACACCACTCCCACACACCCAACACAATATAAAACACACACCCACATCACCCACAAACCTCTACGACAAAAATCCTGAAAGAAGGCCAGAGAGAGACACTACAAACTACAACCAAGCATCCACAGGCACACAATACCATCACCCACATAACATCCACACACCTCACACAACACACCAGTAAATATCACCCCACATATCACAACACACCACCCCATGGCACGGTAAAGACACCCCAGGTTCTCTGAGGAGGAGCTCAGGGTCATGGAGGAGGAAATCGTCTGGGTAGAGCCACAGCTATTCGGATCACAGGTGCAGCACACCTCCATTGCTAGGGAGATGGAGCTATGGCGGAGAATAGTGGACAGGGTCAACACAGTGGGACAGCACCCAAGAACACGGGATGACATCAGGATGAGGTGGAACGACCTACGGGGAAGGTGCGCTCCGTGGTCTCAAGACACCACATCGCGGTTCAGAGGACTAGCGGCGGACCCCCACCTCCTCCCCCAGAACTAACAACATGGGATGAGCAAGTCTTGGCTATTCTGCATCCTGAGGGCCTCGCAGGAGTAGATGGAGGAATGGACTCTGGTAAGGCAATTCTTTACTACTATATCCCCCAACCTACCTGCATGCCATCACATACCCCCACCTTCGCCCTCACCCCCATCTCTCCAATTCCTCACAAATGTCCCAATATCACAAACCACACATCCCAACACCAAGCCCTGCATGCAACAACAAAGCATGGACACCCATCACCAAAGCATGGCCACTGCACATACCCATACACCCCCCTAAACCATCATCACACAAGGTCCCACACAGGAATGTAAGCACTGGGGTACACGGTCACCCACCCTTTGCACACCATGGCACCCCTACCAGCACCGCCCTCCCAGCAGCCCCTCAGCGTTTGCCCTGTGGCCGCTCACCCAGGAGGGTAGGCATCTCCTTCACCCCAGGCACCTCAGCCCCTCCCCCTGTCACCCCTGCTGCCCTCAGCGAGGAGGCAATTGACCTCCTCAGGTCCCTCACTGTTGGGCAGTATACCATTTTGAATGCCATCCAGGGTGTAGAGAGACAGTTGCAACAAACCAATGCATTCCTGGAGGGCATTCATTCAGGTCAGGCAGCCCTTCAGCGAGCTTTTCAGACTCTGGCCTCAGCACTGATGGCAGCCATTGTCCCTGTCTCTAGCCTCCCCCCTCCAACTTCCTCCACCCAGACCCAATCCCCTGTACCTCAGCCTACCCCAAGCACACCATCAGACCAGCATGCACACGGCTCAACACACAAGGGAAGCTCTGGCAAACACAAGCACCACACATCCCACAGGCACTCACGCAAGCATCACACACATGCAGACATACCAACATCCACTGCCTCCACTGTGTCCCCCTCCTCGTCGTCTCCCTCCTCCCTCCCAGTCTCGTCTCCACTCACGCCTGCATGCACTACATCTACAGCCACTATGTCCATCACCAGCACACCCACCACCACACCCCGCTCACGTGCAGTCACCACCCCCACTACCATTCACACATCCCCTGGGTCCTCTCCCAGTGTGTCTGTGACGCCACCTCCCAAGGTACACAAATGCAGCCACGCACCCACCCAATCCCAGCCATCCACCTCACGACAGCCTCCAGCGCATGCACCTTCACCCAAAGTCACCAAACGTACACCTCCTACAACCACAATCTCTTCCTCCACTCCCAAACCCCCTCCAGCTACCCGTCCCAGTGTTCCTAAGAAACTTTTCCTAGCCACCCTTGACCTCTTTCCCTCACCTCCCCCACCCCATCAGTCTCCTAGGGCCCGACTCTCCAGGTCCCAACCTAACACCTCAGCCACAACATCTCAGGGACCAGTGGTGCCAGTAGTCACCGGATTCTGGAGTGCACCAGGCAGGAGGGCAGCCAGTGTGGCAAGGAGCCACAGCACGGACAGTCCCCCACCTGTCAAGCATCAAAAGCTGGCCTGTGCCCGGCGGGAGAGGGGGAAGACAACAGCCAGCAAAGCCGCTCCCAGGGGCACAGGTGGGAGTGTGGAGTCAGCAGCGACACCTTCCAAGGTGGTGAAGGGGCACAAGAAACCCGGCAAATTTGGGAAGATCACCACGGCGGAGAAGACCGCCAGCAGCCCCGCTGGTCCAGACAGAACCGCCAGCAGCACCGCTGGTCCAGAGAGGACCGCCAGCAGCAGTCCCGCTGGTCCAGACAGAACCGCCAGCAGCCCCGCTGGCCCTGAGAGGACCGCCAGCAGCAGCCCCGCTGGTCCAGACAGAAACGCCAGCAGCCCCGCTGGTCCAGACATGACCGCCAGCAGCAGCCCCGCTGGCCCTGAGAGGACCGCCAGCAGCAGCCCCGCTGGTCCAGACAGAACCGCCAGCAGCCCCGCTGGCCCTGAGAGGACCGCCAGCCGCAGCCCCGCTGGTCCAGACAGGACCGCCAGCAGCCCCGCTGGCCCAGAGAGGACCGCCAGCAGCAGCCCCGCTGGTCCAGACATGACCGCCAGCAGCAGCCCCGCTGGTCCAGGGAGGACCACCAGCAGCTGCCCCGCTGGTCCAGAGAGGACCACCAGCAGCAGCCCCGCTGGTCCAGAGAGGACCGCCAGCAGCAGCTCCGCTGGTCCAGACAGGACCGCCAGCAGCCCCGCTGGTCCAGACAGAACCACCAGCAGCCCCGCTGGCCCAGAGAGGACCGCCAGCAGCAGCCCCGCTGGCCCAGAGAGGACTGCCAGCAGCTGAGCCGCTGCCCAACACAGGACCGCCAGAAGCACCGCTGCCCAAGACAGGGCCGCCAGAAGCACCGCTGCCCAAGACAGGACCGCCAGAAGCACCGCTGCCCAAGACAGGACCGCCACAAACACCGCTGCCCAAGACAGGACCGCCACAAGCACCGCTGCCAAAGACAGGACCGCCACAAGCACCGCAGGCCCATGAGCGCCAAATGCACTGACGCTACTGAGGCCGCCACGAGCAGGATGAAGCACTCTGGGCACCAAGCCCCCTCCAGAACCAGTGGAGAGTCACCTACACTACCTCAGTCCTTGGCAGGATGAAGTACTCTGGGTACAAAGCCCCTCCAGAGCCAGTGGAGACTGTTATCCGCTTGAGAGACTGTGGCTTTGCACTCCCCAGGATTGAACAGTGGGCAAACCACCCACTGTAGAGACTTGAGAGACTGTGGCTTTGCACTCGCTAGGATATAGCAGTGGGCAAACCACCCACTGTAGAGACTTGAGAGACTGTGGCTTTGCACTCCCCAGGGTTGAACAATGGGCAAACCACCCACTTGGGAGACTTGAGAGACAGTGGCTTTGCACTCCACAGGATTGAACAGTGGGCAAACTGCCCACTGTAGAGACTTGATAGACTGTGGCTTTGCACTCCCCAGGATATAGCAGTGGGCAATCCACCCACTGTAGAGACTTGAGAGACTATGGCTTTGCACTCCCCAGGATTGAACAGTGGGCATGGGGCCCCCTCGTGGATTTGGCGTTGTGCACTCAACCGGGTGAGGTGCCCCCCCTTTCCCTTCCCCCTGAGGTGCCTGTTTTATTTCTATCTGATGCCCCTGCAGTGTTCTCTCCACAACGTTCGGATATCTTGTGTGGGCCTCGCCCTTTAAGTGTGGGCCCAGTGGTCCACGGACTTTAAGGGTGGAATACCCTGGACTAATATTCTTCGTGTATATATTTGTAAATAGTGTATGTATATTATTTGACTACTGAATTTTAATATATTGCAATGGTTTAGCTAATTTTCTTTTGTCTTTGCATTTTTCCGGGGGGTTTGGGGGGTGTAACTGTAATGTATCATGCTGTATTGGTGTGTGTGTTGTAGTGGTTGAGGGTGGGGGTGTTGCATGTTGCGTGTGTGTGTCACTGTTTTTTCCGTCCCCCCTCCCCTGTGTCGTAGGTGCAGTACTCACCGTGGTCTTCGCCACCGGCTTTCGTGCTCCTGGTAGAGGAGCAAGAAGATGAAGGCTGGTAAAATGTGGAGCTCTGGTTCCATGGCGTCCTGGTTCCTCTTGGGGTGTGCAGAGGTGAGCGGAGTCCTGTTTGCGCTGTGTTTTTGTTCACGGTGAATCCGCCCCAGAAAAGGTGGCGGATTGGTAGGTTGTGATACTGTGAGCGGTACATTGTCTCCTGCCGTTCTCTTTGTTTGTACTGCCGTGGCAGTCCGAGTGTTAAAGGGGCTGTCTTTGTTGGCGGTTTCCGGCAAGTTGTAATTAAATTTTTTTTTCCGCCAGCCTGTTGCCGGTCTTACCGCCGCTTTAACACCGACCGCCAGGGTTGTAATGACCACCTTAATGTGAAAACCTACATGTTACTTATCTTCTGGTGCTGATAGTGACACCTTAGCAGAGTGGCACTGATAGCAGGAAACTAAAACATTGTCCTAACTAAAAATAATGCAGCCATCTTGGAGAGATATAATTAAATAATTGCGCTAAAACACTATGGGGGTCATTACAACCCTGGCGGATGGTGTTAAAGCAGCGGTAAGACCGCCAACAGTCCGGCGGTAAAAAAATAGGAATTATGACCGTGGTGGAAACCGCCAACAAAGACAGCCACTTTAACACTCCGACCGCCACGGCGGTACAGACAAACAGCGCGGCGGTCACCGCCAACAGACAGGCGGGAGACAAAGTACCGCCCACAGTATCACAACCTACCAATCCGCCACCTTTTCCGGGGCGGATTCACCGCTGATAAAAACACGGCGGAAACAGCCATTTCATAGGGAAAACGCTCACCTCTACACACTCCACGAGGAACGAGGGCACCATGGAGCCTGAACTCCATAATCTTCCTGCACTAGTCTTCCTGCTCCTATACGACGATCATCAACGCCGGCGGCGAAGACAACGGTGAGTACTGCACCTACGACATAGGGGAGGGGGAGGCAAAAGACAGGGACACAAACATGCAACACCCCCACCCCCTCCCTGACCCTCACCCACTACAACACACACACAAATGCATATCCAAACATTACAGTAACAACCCCCAAACTCCCCGGAAGAATGCAAAGACAAAAGGAAATGAGTGGAACCATTGTAATATATCAAGATACAGTAACCAAATATATACATATATATATATATATATTTACATATTAAACAAAATATACACCACGATTAGTGGTGCAGGTAATGCACAAGTCATTGTCCGTGGACCACTGGGCCCAAAATGCATGGGCAAGGCCCACACTAGATACCTGATCAAAACGAAGAGAACACTGCTGGGGCATCAGATAGAAATACAACAGGCACCTCAGGGGGAAGGGAAGGGGGGGCACCTCAGCCGGATGAGTGCACCACGCCAGATCCACGAGGGGTCTCCATGCCCATTGATGTATCCTGGGGAGTGCAAAGCCACAGTCTCTCAAGTCTCTACAGTGGGTGGGTTGCCCACTGTACCATCCTGGGGAGTGCAAAGCCACAGTCTCTCAAGTCTCTACAGTGGGTGGTCTGCCCACTGTACCATCCTGCGGAGTGCAAAGCCACAGTCTCTCAAGTCTCTACAGTGGGTGGTTTGCCCACTGTACCATCCTGGGGAGTGCAAAGCCACAGCCTCTCAAGTCTCTACAGTGGGTGGTTTGCCCACTGTACCATCCTGGGGAGTGCAAAGCCACAGTCTCTCAAGTGGATAACAGTCTCCACTGGTTCTGGAGGGGGACTGGTGCCCAGAGTGCTTCATCCTGTGCAGGACAGACGGAGTGGATGCAGGTCTCCACTGGTTCTGGAGGGGGACTGGTGCCCAGAGTGCTTCATCCTGTGCAGGACAGACGGAGTGGATGCATGTCTCCACTGGTTCTGGAGGGGGACTGGTGCCCAGAGTGCTTCATCCTGTGCAGGACAGACGGAGTGGATGCAGGTCTCTACTGGTTCTGGAGGGGGACTGGTGCCCAGAGTGCTTCATCCTGTCAAGGACAGATGGAGTGGATGCAGGTCTCCACTGGTTCTGGAGGGGGACTGGTGCCCAGAGTGCTTCATCCTGTGCAGGACAGACGGAGTGGATGCAGGTCTCCACTGGTTCTGGAGGGGGACTGGTGCCCAGAGTGCTTCATCCTGTGCAGGACAGACGGAGTGGATGCAGGTCTCCACTGGTTCTGGAGGGGGACTGGTGCCCAGAGTGCTTCATCCTGTGCAGGACAGACGGAGTGGATGCAGGTCTCTACTGGTTCTGGAGGGGGACTGGTGCCCAGAGTGCTTCATCCTGTCAAGGACAGATGGAGTGGATGCAGGTCTCCACTGGTTCTGGAGGGGGACTGGTGCCCAGAGTGCTTCATCCTGTCAAGGACAGACGGAGTGGATGCAGGTCTCCACTGGTTCTGGAGGGGGACTGGTGCCCAGAGTGCTTCATCCTGTCAAGGACAGACGGAGTGGATGCATGTCTCCACCGGTTCTGGAGGGGGCCCAGAGTGCATCACTCACCCCGTGATGGTCCCAGTTGCGTCACTGCCCCTGCCTCCCATGGGCTAGCGGTACTTGAGTTGGCAGTCCTTGCCCTGTTCGGCGGTGCTTGACTTGGCGGTGCTTGCCCTGTTTAGCGGTGCTTGCCCTGTTTAGCGGTGCTTGAGTTTGCAGTTTCTGACCTGTTCAGCGGTGCTTGCCCTGTTCCGAGGTGCTTGACTTGGCGGTGCTTGCCCTGTTCAGCGGTGCTTGCCATGGCGGTCTTTGCCCTGTTCAGCGGTGCTTGAGTTTGCAGTTTCTGACCTGTTCAGCGGTGCTTGCCCTGTTCATAGGTGCTTGACTTGGCGGTGCTTGCCCTGTTCAGTGGTACTTGCCCTGTTCAGCGGTGCTTGCCATGGTGGTCTTTGCCCTGTTCAGCAGTGCTTGAGTTTGCAGTTTCTGACCTGTTCAGCGGTGCTGCCCTGTTCAGCGGTGCTTGACTTGGCGGTGCTTGCCCTGTTCAGAGGTGCTTGCCCTGTTCAGCGGAGCTTGCCATGACGGTCTTTGCCCTGTTCAGCGGTGCTTGAGTTTGCAGTTTCTGACCTATTCAGCGGTGCTTGCCCTGTTCAGCGGTGCTTGACTTGGCTGTGCTTGCCCTGTTCAGCGGTGCTTGCCCTGTTCAGCGGTGCTTGCCATGGCGGTCTTTTCCCTGTTCAGCGGAGCTTGCCATGGCGGTCCTTCATTGCCCAGCTGGGCTGGGGCTGGCGGTCCTTCATTGGGCAGCTGGGCTGTGGCTGCCGGGGCACTCCTGGGCAGCTGGGCTGTGGCTGGCAGTGGCCTCCTGGCCACTGACGATCGGGCTGCCCTCCTGGGCACTGACTCTGGTGGTGGCCTCCTGGCCACTGACGATCGGGCTGCCCGTGATGATCGGGCTGCCCTCATGGGCACTGACTCTGGCGGTGGCCTCCTGGCCAGTGACGATTGGGCTGGCAGTGGCCTCCCGGGCAGCCGGGATGATGGCGGTCTTCTCCGCCATGCTGCTCCTCCCAGACTTGGTCGATTTCTTCTGCCCCTTCCCCACCTTGGGAGGAGTCACAGCTGAGTCGACACTCCCCCGGGGACCCTTGTGAGCGGCTTTGCTGACTGGAGTCTTCCCCCTCTCCCTCCAGGCACTGTCCAACTTCTGGTGCTTCACAGGGGGGGGGGGGACTGGCTGTGCTGTGGCTACGTGTCACACTGGTTTCCCTGGTGCCCGGTGCACTCCACATACCTGTAACAACAGGCATCACTGGTCCCGGAGATTTTTTGGCTGAGGTGCTAGTACGGGACCTATGAATTGGAGGGGGGGAGGGAAAGAGGTCAAGCTTGGTAAGAAAAAGTTTCTTAGGAACACTGGGACGGGTAGCTGGAGGGGGTTTGGGAGTGGAGGAAGAAGAGGTGGTTGTAGGAGGTGTAACTTTTGTGGCTTTGGGTGCAGGTGCATGCGCTGGAGGTGGATGTATGTTGGGTGGGTGTGTGCCTGCGTTTGTGTACTTTGGGAAGGGGCATCACAGACACACTGGGAGAGGACACAGGGGATGTGCAAATGGTAGTGGGGGTGGTGAGTGTACGTGAGCGGGATGTAGTGGTGGGTGTGCTGGTGCGGGACGTAGTGGCTGTAGTGGTAGTGCATGCAGGTGAGAGTGTAGACGAGACTGGGAGGGAGGAGGGAGACGACGAGGAGGGGGACACAGTGGAGGCAGTGGATGTTGGTGTGTCTGTATGTGTGTGATGCTTGCGTGAGTGCCTGTGGGATGTGTGGTGCTTATGTTTGCCTGAGCTTCCCTTGTGTGGTGAGGTGTGTGCATGCTGGTCTGATGGTGTGCTTGGGATAGGCTGGGGTACAGGGGATTGGATCTAGGTGGAGGAAGTTGGAGGGGGGAGGCTAGACACAGGGTCAATGGCTGCCATCAGTGCTGAGGCCAGAGTTTGCAGGGTTCGATGAAGGGCAGCCTGACCAGAATTACCTTTCTACACCCTGGATGGCATTCAAAATGGTAGACTGCCCAACAGTGAGGGACCTGGGGAGGTCAATGGCCTCCTCACTGAGGGCAGCAGAGGTGACAGGGGCAGGGGCTGAGGTGCCTGGGGCGAAGGTGATGCCCACCCTCCTGGGTGAGCAGGCACGGGGCGAAGGCTGAGGGGCTGCTGGGAGGGCGGTGCTGGTAGGGGGGGTGGTGGCTGTACCTGTAGAAGTGGGGGGCACAGATTTTGCCACCACCACAAGGGAGCTCCCATCGGAGGACGAGTCTGTGTCGCTGGTTGCAGATCGTGTGACTGCTGTGAAGCTCCCCCCACCCTCCGTCCCACTGGTGTATTCCGAGTCCATGGTGTGGCCCTCCATGGCCATGTGGGATGCAGCTCCCTCGTGCTCCGGTGCCACTGTACCTCCGCCTGATGATGCTGATGCACACAAGAACAGGGAAACCACAAAAAGGGGGGGGGGGACAGAAGAAAGACAGGTTGAGTGCGTGGCTTACCGCTCCAGTTGGCGGACAGTACAGACACAGCAGCCCCCTGCACTACGCTGCGCTGTTGGGCTCTACAGATGCAGTTCCTGGGATATGGCCTACATGGCTATGGTCGACATCTGCACACATAGATGACACAGGGGCATGTACACCTGTACTTGGCACTCTACAGAGGTGGGGTGGAGTGCCACATGGCCTGAATTACGGAGGGGCCTAGCCTACGGAACTCGCCCTGGCCTAGGGAAACCCACAGCCCTCCTCCCCCACCCAGACACCTTCACTGTGCGCAAAGTCAGCAGAATGATCTTGTACTCCCCCCTGGTGTCTGCTGTGATTCCCTCAAGCGCCCATCCAACTCAGGGTAGGCCACCGCCAGGATCCGGAACATCAGGGGGGTCATGGTGCGACGGGCACCCCTCCCACGTTGGGAGGCCATCCCCAGCTGAGCTTCCGCCGTCTTCTTGCTCCAGCGGTGAATGTCCTCCCATCTTTTACGCCAGTGGGTGCTCCGTCTGTGGTGGACCCCCAGGGTCCGGACGTCCTTGGCGATGGCACGCCAAATATCCTTCTTCTGGTGGGCGCTGACCTACATGAAATGTACAGGGGAAGAAGAGAAGTCATTAGCAACTGCACCGTCGAAGTGAGTGGCCCACATCCTTAGCCTTGCCATGTGGCACATGCGTTTACAGTCCTTCATGCACGCAGAACTGTGCCCCCTTTCTTCTTACAACCAGCCCTCTCCACACAGGCATAGCCCATACCACATGCTCCCTGTGTACTTACCTGTTGGTCTGGAGGACCGTAGAGTAGCGTGTACTGGGGGACGACCCCGTCAACGAGCTTCTCCAACTCCTCTGCAGTGAAGAAAGGGGCCCTTTCCCCAGACGCACAAGCCATTGTCTCTTCCAGACCGAGGTCACAGCAGCACTTGCAGTGTAGGTCCTCTCCTATCAAAGATCAGGTATCGAGTGATTGAACAGCTAGAAAATGGCGGACACGTCCGCGGCGGTGCGTAGCATCACCACCGGCGTACATCGTCATTGGCTCCTGGGACCCATAGGGTCCAATGTTAGCCAATGCAGCATTGCGCTGTGGTCTTCGACCGCCTACCGCGACCGTGTACAACGCCAGCGCAGTTACCTTACATCCCATTGTCCCACTTTACAGGTCAGGCAGCCGCCATTTCAGGGGCCCACATGGCCTAATTACCAACTGCGTCACACAGACCTAGGCCTTGTCGCACAACACAAATACAGGCCAGATTCTGTGTATGAATGGTGTTCTGTGTAGACTGTGGGTAAATACCTCTGAGTTGTTTGACTCTGTGGTCGCTGTTGTCCTTCCTAGGCACCGTCCCCTGGGACATGTGAGGAGATGGCGGAATCCTCCGGTGTACCGACCGCTGGTGGACCTGTTGACAATGGAGGAGCGACATTTGATCATCACCTACAGGTTTGACTGTGCCACAATCCAGGAACTGTGTACCCAGTTGGAGCCAGACCTGATGTCAGCAATCCACCATCCCACAGGGATCCCCCCTCAAGTGCAGGAGTTGGAGTGATAGGGGTGGGGGCTAGGGTGGGGTATGCGATAGCATGCAGGTAGGGTGGGGATATGATAGTTATGATTTGACTTACCAGAGTCCATTCCTCCACTGACTCCTGCGAGGCCCTCAGGATGCAGAATAGTCAAGACCTGCTCCTCCCATGTTGTTAGTTGTGGGGGAGGAGGTGGGGGTCCACCGCCAGTCCGCTGTACTGCGATGTTGTGTCTGGAGACCACGGAACGCACCTTTCCCCGTAGGTCGTTCCACCTCTTCCTGATGTTGTCCCTATTTCTTGGGTGCTGTCCCACTGCGTTGACACTGTTGACTATTCTTCACCATAGCTCCATCTTCCTAGCTATGGAGGTGTGCTGCACCAGTGATCCAAATAGCTGTGGCTCTACCCGTACGATTTCCTCCACCATGACCCTGAGCTCCTCCTCCGAGAACCTCGGGTGTCTTTGCCGTGCCATGGGGTGGTGTAGGTGATGTGTGGGGTGGTGTTTGCGGTGATAAGTGTGGTGATATGTAGTGGTGTGTGGTGTTTTGTGCGTAGAAGTTGTGTGGGTGATGGTGTTGAGTGCCTGTGGCTGCTAGTTTGTGGATGGTGGTGTCTCTCTCTGGCCTTCAGTCGCAATTGTTGTCGTAGGGGTTTGTGGGTGATGTGGGTGTGTGTTTTATATAGTATTGAGTGTGTGGGAGTGGTGTGTGTATGTGTATCAGGTGTGTGTCTTTCGAATTGTCCAATGTGGTGGTGTTTTGGAGATGTGTGTGTATTTTGAGCGCGGCGGTGTGTACCGCCAATGGAATACCGCAGTTGAAAGACCACCGCGTGGATTCGTGGGTCGTGATAGCATGGGCGTATTTCTGTTGGCGTGACGGTGGAGGTTTTGTTTTCGCCAGTTTATCACTGACCTTTGGTGTGGCGGACTTGTGTGGGTGTCTGAATTTTGTCAGATTTCGGGATGTCGGTCATAATAGCTGTGGCGGATTTCGCGGCCACGGCGGTGTGTTGGCGGTCTTCTGCACGGCAGTAAGCGCCTTTTACCGCCAATGTTGTAATAACCCCCTATCTTTTGGGTTCGCATCATCACCATTTATGACATTTGACGGGCCGAAAAGGATTGGCCATCAGAATTTGTCTGTGATCTCCCATATAGAGAAGAGATTATTGAAAAATCTTTCTCGCCCCTTGTTCCCAGAAAGCTCATAGAAATCCACGCCATTGATGGGGCAGTTATACCACAACCACGTAGGGTGGGATAAAGATTCCCCCTATCATGTAATTCCAATTAAATCTCACCCTCATCCTCCACCCCAATATCCAATAAAGCATGAAGCAAAAGGATCCGTGAGGGAAATCCTCACACAGTTAGAATACCATGGCGTAATTGAACCCTGTGCCTCACTAATGAACAATCTCTTGTTCCCTTGTACCCCGTAGCTAAACACAACCATTCATGCCAAATAGTTTTACATCAGAGACATTTAAACAGCCACACTCACACATTTGGTACAAAAAACGCCCACAGCACAGCACTTATGAACAATATTGTGCATAAAAAATACAAAACAACCCTTGATATATCCAACGGGTTTTTCTGCCAAAATATAGTGCCTGAAAGTAGGGACTTAACAAGATTCAGCACTTTAGGCTCTCTGAAAAAATTCTGTCAACTGCCACAGGGATACAAGAACAGTCCAGGGCTGTTTTCAGCTTGTGTTACATCTATTCTACATGACATTGACCCTAAGGCGTTGTCATACATGGATGAACTCTACCTTACGGACAACTACCTCATGTAACATATAAGACAGGTAACCCGCATTGTTGTGGGATTTGCTGAGATAGGCTAAAAATTCAATTTAAAAGAAAACAAAAATAGCCTTCCTTAGTGTCCTGTTCTTAGGATATGAATTATTATATGATAAAGGCAAGAGCCTTGTGACCCAATCTTTGAAGAAATGAGCACAACCTCAAACTCCAAGGACCATCAAAAAGCTCCAGTCTTTATTAGGCTTTTTAAATTTTGGCAGAATTTATATTCAAGACTATACCTTTGGATTAAACCTTTATATCACTTAATACGTCGTGACTTTTCCAGCAAATACAAATCACATTTGTACTCTACAGCAGAAAAACTCTTTGCTCCCACTGAGAAAATTCTCACTGCTGTTCAGATAGCTGTTATCAAAGAGAGACCTCTGGCCCAGGGGAAATGTATCATTGCCATATCCCCCATCGTGGCCCTTGAGGCTGTTAACAAATCTAGCGTTCCTAACGCTAAAGCATTACATCCACGTTGGATCCAATGTGCAACATCTCTGATGGCCACTGATGTTGACTACATTTTTGACTCAAAATTACAAACTCAAGACTTTTTGCAATGCGAATTTGAATACCCAGTTCGAGCAGACACATTGCCTATTGACCAATATAAAACAATTATGTACACTGATGGCTCCGCCCAACCAGCAATAGGCACAAAACATCAATACTCCACCGCTTACGCAGTTGTGAGTGGCTACAAGAAGGATGGTGAATTCCATCCACAACACACCTACACGCAGACCTTAGGGGACTGCACTGCACGACTAGCAGAGCTCAAGGCTCTGGTGATGCCACTGGAACACGCGGATCCTGAACAGCTGACACTGATTGTCTGTGATTTTTATTATTGTGTCCCGTCCTTCAGTGAATACCGCAATTACTGGTGCCAGAATGGGTTCAGAGATTCAGACTTCTGTGGCGGAAAGTAGCAGATCTAAAGGAAACGCTACCCAATGTCCAGGTTGGACAAACACTAGGACATCAGTGTGTTGGAATACACGTTGCAGGCAACACCTTGGCTGATGAAGCAGTCAAATCAGCAGAAGCGATGGCTTCTGTTGCTGCAGTAACTCATCCTAGAACTAAATTGGATGATGAAACACTGGCATCTGTGAAAGCTTGGGCTGATGGCACATCCTTACCAAAAGCATATCCTGCTAAATATTCCTACCACACTTCATGCCTCAATTCAGCCCAAGCAGTTATAACAGGGGTGGGTAATCATGTGATTCCCAACAAAGACCAAAGACCAGAATTGATCAAAGCAGTGCATGAGGGAGTTGCTTCTGCCCATGCTGGTGTAGTGGCTACAGTATTATTGTTACACGCATGTTACTGGTGGCCAGGTCTCTACAAACAGACCAAGCAGTATCTCCTTTGTTGCGACATCAGCCAGCAAATAAAAGGCTCTACTGTCAATCACCGCAGACACCCCTGCTAATTTCCAACAAACCATTACAATGTGTGTACTTAGATTATTGTGGTCCCCTGACACCTGATAGTTCATACAAATACATTTTAGTTGCTGTTGATTCATGCTCCAGATTTCTATGGGTTTGGCCACAACGCTCGGCTGATGCTTGAACTGTTATTAATGGTTTGCAAATCTTTATCTGCACATATGCTGTTGCTGTTTTCCAATCAGACCAGGGCCCTGCTTTTGCCTCAAGGGCTTTCAGGGATGCATCGGCTTCATTAGGTTCAAACTGCATTACTTGTCTCCATTTCATCCTGAGGGAAATAGTGTTGTGGAGCGATGAAACCGCTATTTAAAGCAATCCTTAACAGCCAGACTATTAGTCACAGGTCATAGTTGGCTCACACACCTGTATGGAGTCCAGAGAGCACTAAATAATCTGCCCAGAAGGTCCAAGGTTTTTTTTCCTTCATACGAATGCCTGTTCGGAACACAAATGTATGTTCATGATCTTCATGGTCCTGGCAGCAGATACACCTTTTGACATAAATTAATGTGTCACTGTCTTACAGGACTTACAACAGTTCCTTGATAGCAACGCATCTGCCAGTGCCCCTTCCTTGGGAATAAGGGATACACCAATAACATAGACCGACTGGATTCCAAAATTTGGGGATCTAGTGTGAGAAAACATTGCTGTGAAAAAATAATTTGGTCCTTCTTATCGTGCACCGGTTCCAATCCTGGGAATACATGGTACCAGAACTGGTATCTTACCACCGCTGCCTGGTTCTAAAGAAAAGAGCTTTGTCTCCATCGACAATGTCAAGCTACACCATATGGCCGATCCAGCACAGAAAACCTAGTGGACTCCTGGGCAGTACCCGAATCCCTCTCACTACAGACCAGGATGTTCCTCTCCAGGTTTTAAGCAACAACGCTGACACCTCTACGAACTTGGGGAGGGTGGAAAATGATCTTTCATTGGTTCCACTAACTTCTTCTGCTACAGGTAACATCAACAATATTGAGCGATTCTACTCAAACTCTACATAGACGGATGGCATAGTCTACTATGAACCATAGAGGGAGACTTCTGCTAGCTCTCCTCTTCCAAACACGTCTCCAGTTTTAGCACAAACTGGTTCTGGATATTTTGCCAACATCAATGATACTTTCACCGACTCATCTGCCTCTACTGCAACAGAACTGTCAAGAGCATGTAAGCTAATAATTTGGTTCACAATTTGTTATTCCACTCTTCCATGGAACTAGCTATGGCTTTCATTAACTGTACTTGCCTTCCTCTATGGTTTGGGTTTGTCGTCATTTTCGTTTTACTGATACATGGTCATTACCTTCCTAAATATTCTACAGTTGAACTGGTGGCTGAGGTCCTAAAACCACATTTTTCTTCTCACAAAGTCCGCAGAGACGTGTCCCTAGTAAGCATTTCAACTATACCAATTCCTAATAGGGTTGTTTAGGATCAAGTATTATTTGAGATAAATGGCCCGACGAAGGTCATTCAAATTCCATATGTATTCAAACTTTCCATGAACAATGTAATTACACCCGGAGTAGTTTCTGATGATTGGGATGTGAAAACAGTTGATTCTATGATGTCTGATTTGCAATATTTTACTATATTTGAAAATGAGGATGTTTATCAATCCAAAGAAAATTATGGAGAAATGTTCTTCTATAATTATTATGGACATTGCTTAATTCACAGAGCAAGTACCCCAAGGAATATTTTTAATTACACACAGTGGGAACACTGTAAGACTCTACCAGTGGGGAGTTCCAAAATGTATACCGAAAAGTTTGCATATTTCTTTGGGCACAATGTTAAAAATGCTGAGTCATGTTATTTTAAATTGCTATTAATGGAAAGACAATACATTTTAATGACTGATACTAAATTGATTTATTCTAACTCCGTTGTTTCCCTGTTAGCTATTGAAGGCTATGAATATTGGTTGAAATCGATAGACTTGAAAAGTATATGGAGAACTAAACAGTGGCAAATAAGGGGAAAGGAGCTTTATTTAGAGAATGCCTGATACCTATACCTGTTCAAATTATATTTTTAAATGAAACTGTACAACAGGCAAGTTGTTTAGGCTTAGCAAAAATTCAGGATTTGAATGCACTCAGTATTCCTGCCCCTGCAAAATTTTCTAAATGCCAAAATAACATAAATGTATCTGAAGATCAGCTTGAAGAGTGGGCCCAGAATGAAACATTTAACAGATCACTTTCACATCCTGGTGGGTGGTTATTGTGCCAGTAGACACCAATGGGTACCATGCACGTTTTGTAAACTCCACGGGGGGTTTTAGAACAAATAAGCCGGATCCTTGATATGTGTCATCTGAACACTCTGGTATAGTGACAACATATAGTGTAGGGATATTATGCCAGCAATGGTTGAAAAGTTCCTCACTAGATGCTGTTAAAGAACACCTCGGTCACCTGTCTAATGATACAGATTCACAGGATTTTCTGTTAGGCTGTAAGAGGCTCGCCTGGTTTGTAGTGGGTACCTAAGGTACTTACACATTACACCAGGTCCAGTTATCCCTTATTAGTGAAATGTAAGCAGTGTTTAGCAGCTTAGGCTGTCTAGGGGTAGCTGTAGCTGAGCAGCCAAGGCAGAACTAGGAGACATGCAAAGCTCTTGCAGTATCACTGTAGTCACATAGTACTCAAATACAAGAAAGACAATACTCAGTGTTACCAAAATAGTGGAATGCAAAAGTTGGTTTCCAACCTAGGCAAGAGTAGTGTGGAGAGGGGAGCTGGGAGTGTAAGAAAGCACCAAAGGTAAGTAAAGTACCCCACCCCAGAGCCCAGGTAAACAGGAGTAAAGTACAGCACGTTTCCTCAGAACACACAAGGAGTCGTGATAAAGGATTATGCAAAAAACAAGCAAGACTGCAAGACACCAACAATAGATTCCTGGACCTGAAGACCTGTGGAGAGAGGAGACCAAGTCCAAGAACAGCTGAAGAGTCCTAGAGTAAAAGGAGGCCCTGCTGACCCGGATGAAGATGCAAAAGTGGATTCTCCGGTTAGAAGAAAAAGTCAGAAATGCACAAAAGACAACAGCTGCAGGTTCCTGCTTGATGCAAGAGATGTCTTAAGTTGAGTAGAATAATGCAGGCTGGGTTTCTTTGTTGGATTTTCCAACAAGCTTTGGCTCACGTAAAGGACGCGTTTGGCAGATAAAAAGCGCTAGCTGGACCCAGGAGGGCCCTGGGGGTCTCAACTCAGACTGAGGAGAGAGAGGGGGCTCTCAGTACTTTGGAGAGCCCTCAGAAGACCAGGCAGCACCCACAGGTGTCCCAGAACACGGGTACAAAGGAGTTGCAAATGGCGGTCATCACAGCACTACACACAGGGATCCCACACCACCGGAGAACAACTGAGAGTGCTGAACATCACAGGATAACGTGCTGGGGACATGGGCTATGCTGTGCATGAAGGATTTCTTGGAAACGTTTACAGAAGCCCCAGGAGCTGCAAAACATGCAGTGCAGAGAGGTACTCTCTGGCTCTGGAAGGCAAGCTCTTACCTCCACCAAATTTAGACAGCTGGACCTTTGGACACTCAGGGTCACTTCAGTCTTCCACCTGTGTTCCATGGATCATGCTCGTTGTCGGGAGAGGAGTCCCAGAGTACCGTCGTTGCTGCAGAGAGGTGCCTGCTGGAGCAGGGAAGTGACTCTGTCACTCCACGGGAGATTCCTTTGGTCCTTCTGATGCAGAATGAAATCAGGCAGTTCTCGGAGCATGCACAACCTGGAAACTGTTGCAGTTCCTGGCAGGAGCTGAAGTTATAGAGTTGCAGTAGTCTTCTTGGATACTTTGTTGCAGTTGTAGAGTTCCTGGAGGAGTTCTGCGGTTGATCCAATGGTAAAACATGAAGCAGAGGTTGCAGAGGAGTCCTGCTGGAATCCTGCAAAACTGAATCTGAGGAAACACCCAGAGGAGAGACCCTAAATAGCCCTGAGAGGGAGATTAGCTACCTAACCAGGTACGGACCTATTAGGAGGGGTCTCTGATGACACCTGCTGGCACTGGCCACTCAGATGCTCCTAGATTATCCCAACACCTTGGGATCCAAGATGGCTAATGCCAGGGACACTCTAGAGGAGCTCTGGGCACCACCCCTGGGGTGGTGATGGACAGGGGAGTGGTCACCCCCCTTTCCTTTGTCCAATTTCACGTCAGAGCAGGGACTGGGGTCCCTGAACTGGTGCAGACTGTATTATGCAAATAGGGCACCATCTGTGCCCTTCAAAGCACTTCCAGAGGCTCTGAGAGGGTACCCCTCCCATGCCTGTAACACCTATTTCCAAAGGGAGAGGGTATAATACCTGTGTCCCAAAGGAAATGTTTTGTTCTGCCTTCCTGGGATTGAGCTGTCCAAGCCCAGGAGGGCAGAAGCCTGTGTGTGAGGTGTCAGCAGCTGGGGCTGCTGTGGAAACCTCAGAGAGCTGGGTTGACAGTAATGGGGGTCCATGGTTGAGCCCCCAGGGTGCATGGAATTGACCCCCAATACTAGAATCAGATTAGGGGTACAATTTCCAGATCTTAGACACCTCCCATGCCCATATTCGGGGTTACCATTGTGAAGCTACAGATATGTCTTGACCTATATGTAGTGCACACTTATAATAGCGTTCTGCACTCACGAAGTCCGGGAAAATGGCCCTGGACAATGTGGGGGCATCTCTGCTAGAGGAGGGGTGCCCTCACACAGTAACTTTGCACCTAGCCTTCAGGGTCTGAAGGTTAGACATATGGGTGACTTATGTGTTACATGGTGCAGTGAAAATTGTGGTGAAATAGTGCTTACACTATTTCACTCAGGCTGCAATGGCAGTCCTGAAAAAGTGTTTATCTGAGTTCCTTATGAGTGGCAAAAGGAATGCTGCAGCCCATAAGGATCTCCTGGAACCCCAATGCCCTGGGTACCTAGGTATCATACACTAGGGACTTATAGGGAGGTCCAGTATGCCAATTTGTAGTGAAATATGGGGTCACTAGGCTATAGTGACAAATTTAGAAACAGAGAGAGCATGAGCACTGGAGTTCTGATTAGAACAAATTAGAAAACAGTGCAGGTGCACTGCTAAGCAAGCCATAAACCATAAGCACTGGGGTCCTGACTAGCAGGATCCAAGTGACACAGTAAAACACAATGGCAATCAGGCAGAAATTGCTGGTAACATGCCAAGGAAGATAGTACTTTCCCACACAACCTCCCCCTCCCAAATGATGTACAATAAGGCTAACTTTGCCCAGATGAGTCTTCATTGTCTAAGTGGAAATATCTGGAGAGCTTATCTGCATTGGAGTTGGTACTCCCAGGTCTATGTTCCACTGTAAAGTCCATCCCCTGTAGGGAAATGGACCACCTCAAAAATTTAGGGTTTTCATCTTTCATCTGTTTTAACCATAAGAGAGGTTTGTGGTCTGTCTGAAATGTGAAGTGAGTCCCAAATAAGTATGGTCTCAGCTTCTTCAGGGCCCAGACCACATCGCTGACCAATGCTTTTGTCTAGGGGTCAACCTCCTGCTGATAAAAGCAACAGGTTGATCCTGGCCCTCTGAGTTTAGTTGTGAAAGCACTGCCCCAACCCCCAGTTCAGAAGCATTGTCTGGACAATGATTTTTTAGAGCAGTTTGGGCTCTTTAGGACAGGTGCAGTACACACAGCCTGCTTAAACTCCTCAAATGTTTTTTGACAGCTGGCTGTCCATAATACCTTCTTGGGCATTTTCTTTGAGATGAGGTCATTAAGAGGGGCAACAATCGAGCCATAACTTTGAATAAATCTCTTGTAATACCCATTGAGACCAAGGTAGGCTCTGACTGGGTCTAAGTAGTAGGAGGAGCCTGCCTGAAGAAGGGTGATACCCTGAAACCGGTCCCAGGATGCTTGTTTCCGGTCCAGGGAGGACCTGGCCTGGCAGTTCGGGCTGGACTGTTCCCATGAGGAACAGGGTCAAGACTGATTTGCATATGGCTGAGTCCAAACTGGGGTGGCATGGTGAGAAAAAGAACGATGGATTAAACCCATATCTGTGACTGGGGGTGAGTGTTTGCATTGTCAGCACTCTGTCCATCATCCTTTTGTGTTGCTAAAGTTGCCCCAAGTGGGAAGGGTATGTCCAGACATGGGTCCCTTGCTCACTGTGTCACTGGAATCAAGCTAGCCTGGCTGAAGAAGGGTGATAACCTGAAACCGGTCCCAGGATGCTTGTTTCCAGTCCAGGGGGGAACTGGCCTAGCAGTTTGGGCTGGACTGTTCCCATGAGGAACAGTGTCAAGACTGTTTTGCATATGGCTGGGTCCAAACTGGGGTGGCATGGTGAGCAAAAGAACAATGGATTAAACCCATATCTGTGACTGGGGGTGAGTGTTTGCATTGTCAGCACTCCATCCATCATCCTTTTGTGTTGCTAAAGTTGCCCCAAGTGGGAAGGGTATGCCCAGACATGGGTCCCTTGCAAACTGTGTCACTGGAATCAAGCTAGCCTGGCTGAAGAAGGGTGATACCCTGAAACCGGTCCCAGGATGCTTGTTTCCGGTCCAGGGTGAACCTGGCCTGGCAGTTCGGGCTGGACTGTTCCCATGAGGAACAGGGTCAAGACTGATTGGCATATGGCTGGGTCCAAACTGAGGTGGCATGGTGAGCAAAAGAACGATGTATTAAACCCAGATCTGTGACTGGGGGTGAGTGTTTGCATTGTCAGAACTCCGTCCATCATCCTTTTGTGTTGCCCAGTTTAAAATACTCTGGATCTTCCCCTGTAGTGGTTCAATCTTTTCACCACCAACCAGGTGTCCCAGATAAACCACCTTCCCCTGCCACCCTATGTGGCATTTTGAAGCCTTGATAGTGAGGCCTGCCTTTTGCAGGGTCTCCAAAACTTTCCACAGGTGGACCAGGTGGTCATCACAGGTAGCGTGAAATACAGCTATATAATCTAGGTATGCTGCACTGAATGCTTCCAGACCTTGGAGGACTGTATTCACCAGCCTTTGGAAAGTGGCAGGTGCATTTTTCAGACCAAAGGGCATAACCGTAAATTAGTAATGTCCTCCAATGGTTGAAAATGCAGTTTTTGGTTTAGCATCCTCTGCTATTTTGATCTGGCAATACCCTGCAGTCAAGTCAAAGGTGCTCTGATACTTGGCAGATGCCAGTGTATCTATCAGCTCATCTGCCCTGGGGATAGGGTGAGCATCTATTTTGGTAACTGTATTGAGCCCTCTGTAGTCAACGCAAAACCTAATATCCTTTTTACCATTTTGAATATGAGGTTTGGGGACAAGCACCACTGGGCTGGCCCAGGGGCTGTCTGAATGCTCAATTACTCCAAGGTCCAACATCTTCTGAACCTCAGACTTAATACAGTCCCTGAAATGGTCAGCCTGCATATAAATCTTACTTTCCCCAGTATCACTAGTATGTTCACACCAAGTAATCTGACCAGGTGTAAGTAAAAAGAGTTCAGAGAATTGGCCTAGGAGGTTTTCAAAGTCCTCCTTTTGCTCTGCTGAAAGGAAGTCTGCAAGGACAACCCCCTCCACTGAGCCATTAGCTGCAGTGCTGGAGAAGAGGTCAGGGAGAGGGTCACTCTCTTCTTCCTGCCCCTCATCAGTGGCGATGAATTGGGTTAAGTCTGCCCTATCATAGTAGGATTTCAGGCAGTTCACATGAAGTACCCTTAGGGGACGTCTTGGAGTGCCTAGGTCCACCAGATAGGTGACCTCACCCTTCTTTCCCCCACTATGAGGTGTGGACCACTCCATTTGTCCTGGAGTGCCACAGGCTCCAATAACCACACTTTCTGTCCTGGGTGGTACTCAGACAGAACAGCCTTCTGGTCATGCCATTACTTTTGGAGCTGTTGGCTGGCCTGAAGGTTTTTAATGGCTTTTTTAATGTACTCAGTCAGTCATGATCTTAAACCAAGCACACAATTCACAATGTCTTGTTTAGGGGGCTTTAAGGGTTGCTCCCACCCCTTTTTGACAAGTGAAAGTGGACCCATAACAGGGTGACCAAAAAGGAGCTCAAAGGGGCTGTAGGCCACTCCCTTCTGGGCTACCTCCCTGTAGGCAAAAAGGAGGCATGGCTCTGAGCTTTTCAGAGAGTCCCATGATCATGCCTTTGAGAGTTTTAATAAATCTCTCAACCAGACCATTTGTCTGTGGATGATAGGGTGTGGTGAATTTACAGGTTACACCACATTCCTTCCACATTGCTTTTAAGTATACAGACATAAAGTTACTACCCCTGTCTGATACTATTTCTTTAGAAAAGCCCACCCTGGAAAATATTCCCAGGAGGGCTTTTGCCACTACAGGAGCTGTAGTGGTCCTTAAGGGGATTGCTTCTAGGTATCTTGTGGTATGGTCCACCACCACTAAGATAAATCTGTTTCCAGAAGCAGTTGGAGTGTCAAGGGAACCAACAATATCAATCCCTCCCCTTTCAAAGGGCACCTGAACTACTGGCAGTAGTATTAAGGGGGCCTTTGGTGTGCCACCAGTTTTGCCACTGGCTTGGCAAGTGGCACAGGAGAGACAAAACTCTTTTGTGTCCTCTGGCATGTGAGCCCAGTAAAAGTGAGGGGTAAGTCCCAGGTTTTTCTTTGCCTCAGATGTCCAGCCAGGGGAATATCATGTGCAAGGAGGAATTCCCTATACTACAAGGGAATGATCAGTCTCCTACTAGCACCAGGTTTTGGGTCTCTTGCCTCAGTATAAAGGAGATTGTTCTCCCAATAAACTCTATGTGAGTCACTGATATCCCCATTTTGCTGCTTGACAGCTTGCTGTCTTAGACCCTCTAGTGTGGGACAGGTCTGCTGTGCCACACTCAGTGCCTCCCTGGCAGGCCCCGCGAATAAGAGTTCAGCTGTGTCAGCCTGAAGCTCCTCTGGCGTAGGTTCTGCACTAGGAGTTGACTCCTCCTCATCAAAAGGTGAATCTTCTGGAGAGGGAGGGATAGTGGACAAGGGTTTGCCCTTTCTACCCCTAGTTTTTGGGAGGACTTGGTCCATTGTTCCAGGATCCAAGTTTCCCTGTCCTCTTTGCTTCTTGGCCTGAGCCCTGGTAAGAGCAAAGATTTGCCCTGGAATGCCCAGCATTGCTCCATGGACCTCCAACTCCACTTCAGCCCAAGATGAAGTTTCCAAATCATTGCCCAGTAGACACTCTACAGGTAGGTCAGTGGCTGCTACAACTTTTTTATCCCCCCCCCAGTTGAGATTCACAACATCCATGGGGTGGCTGACAGTGTTGTTATGGGTGTCCGTTACTTGGTACTGATGACCAAGTACATGTTGCTCAGGGGCAACCAGTTTTTCCCTCACCATATTGGCAGTGGCACCTGTGTCCATGTAGGCCTCAACCTGAGCACCATTTATTAGGGTTAGTTGCTTGTACTTATCCATATTAAAGGGACAAACAACTAAGGTGACAAGGTCAATGCCACCATCAGAGACTAAAACACCCACAGTGGTCTTCCTAACTAGATCAACCCCGACTACATTACCAAAAGTGAGACCAATTACACCATTAGATTGGCTGTAGAGTTTTTCCCATCACCACTGCTATTACTAGGGGCACTAGTGGCAGCAGTGAGGGTTGTGGTGGTGGGAGGTTTGGTGTTGCTCTAGGGACAAGTGGGATCCATTGCCCAATGGCTTTTCATTTTACATAGGTAACACCATGGCTTTTTCTGATGGTTGGAAGAGGATTCGGGCCCACCACCCCCAGAGGATTTTTGTGGGCCTGACGAAGACTGACTTTTTATCTTGTCCCCACTCATGTCATGTGACTTACCATCCTTCTTGTTCTCCTTGTCACCCCCGTATGAGCTTTTCTGCTCACTCTTGTTCTGACCCATTTATCTGCCTTCTTTACCAATTCATGGGGAGAGGTCAGATCTGAGTCTACTAGACACTGGTGTAACAAGTCAGACACACAATTATTAAGAATATGCTATCTCAAGATTATGGGGGTCATTCTGACCCTGGCGGTAATTACCGCCATGGCGGAGGTCGGCGGTAGCACCGCCAACAGGCTGGCGGTGCACCGCTGGGCATTCTGACCGCGGCGGTTCAGCCGCGGCCAGAAACGGAAAGTCGGCAGTGTACCGCCGACTTCCCGCTGCCCTTGAGAATCCTCCATGGCGGCGGAGCGCGCTCCGCCGCCATGGGGATTCTGACACCCCCTACCGCCATCCTGTTGGCGGTAGGGGGTGCCGCGGGGCCCCTGGGGGCCCCTGCAGTGCCCATGCCATTAGTAAGAGGGCCCCACAAAGAATTTCAGTGTCTGCTTTGCAGACACTGAAATTCGCGACGGGTGCAACTGCACCCGTCGCACCTTCCCACTCTGCCGGCTCCATTCTGAGCCGCCGTCCTCGTGGGAAGGGTGTTTCCCGCTGGGCTGGCGGGCGGACTTTCGGCGGTCACCCGCCAGCCCAGTGGGAAACCCAGAATGACCGCCGCGGTCTTTTGACCGCGGTACGGTCTTCTGGCGGTTCCCGCTTGGCGGGCAGAGAATCACCCCCTATATTATATAAGCTTTTATAATCAGACACCTTGCTGCCATATAACCAACCGTCTAAGGCCTTCACTGAACAGTCCACAAAGTCTGTCCTCTCTTGTGAAGACTCTTTTCTGGTTTCTCTGAACTTAATTCTGTATTGCTTTGTGGTTAAGCCAAATCCAGCCAAGAGTGTGGTCTTCAAAACATTGTATTTGTCTGCATAATCTTCTCTAACCCCCTTGCCAGAGAAGTACAACCACAGAATAGCATCCCACTGCCCTTGAGGGACCCTATGAACTTTATAGGCCCTCTCAAGTGCAGCAAACCACTTGTAGATGTCATCCCCCTCCTTGTAAGGGGGAACAATTTTATGCAGGTTTTTAGAATCAAATGTGCTTTCTCTGACATTGTAATTTCTAAAACTGCTATTGTTTCTGCCACCATGGGGAACTAACCCCAACCCCTGTCTTTCCCTTTCCTCAGCTAGGGATTCCCTGACTAAGGCCAACTGTTGCTGCTGCAGCTTTAGTCTGGCCTCCTCCAACCTCAGCTTTCTGAGTTCCCTATCTAGGGAGTAGTCCTCAGGGTTGGACAGGTGGGACACGTCTGAGACCGAAGTGACATGGGAATGAGCAGAGGTCGATTTTTCCCTAACTTGTGTAACCCTGGTGACCTGGCCTCTAGGTGTGAAGGGTGCCCTACCTGTATGTGACCCCTTCCCAGTACCAGCTACACTAGCAGGTCTGTTAAGGGAAAGATCTGTGAAAGGACCCTCCCCTGCATTTTCAGGACCCTCTCATGAATCTACCTGGTTAGATTCCCCCTCTACCTCCCCCTCAAGTTCTACATGATTATTAGATTGCTCCTGATCATCCTGTAAGAGGAGGTTTAAAAGGAAATCCTTATTGGGGTTCTTCCCAATCCCTAAGCTTCTTTCTAAGCACAGACCTCTCAGACTTTTAAAGTTAAGGTTCTCATAAGTTGTCTTGATAACCCTAGGGGTGGCCTCAATAGAAGACATAGGCCCTCATTGCAACCCTGCCGGTCGATGATAAAGCGGCAGTAATACCGCCAACAGGCCAGCGGTAAAAAATTGGAATTTTGAACACAGCGGAAACCGCCAACACAGACAGGCACTTTAACACTCTTACCGCCACAGCGTTAGCAACAAGCACCACGGTGGTAACCGCCAACAGCCAGATGGAAGACAATGTACCGCCCACTGTATTAGGAGAGGTCAATCTCCCACATTTTCCGGGGCAGTACCAACGCCATCAAAAGCACGGCGGAAACAATACACGGAAGGGAAACAACTCACCTCTCGACACTCAAGGAAGAACCAGAACACCATGGAGCCCGAGTTGCACATATTTCCAATGCTGGTCTACCTCCTGCTACACAAGGTACATGAACGTTGGCGAAGACGTCCAAGGTGAGTACCGCACCTAGCACACAAGGGAGGGGAGGAGGAAAAAGAGAGTGACACACACACGCAACATGCAACATGCAACACCCCCACCCCCAACACCATACACACAAACACAACATCACAGATCCACCCCGTAACCCTCTGGAATAATGCAAGGACAAAAGAAATTGATTAAAGTGAGTGTAATATTAAAAATGTAGATAAATACGTCCTTAAAGCACATAACAGTATGTACAATATATACAAATGGAGGAACTATGCCCACTCAAAAATTTCCGTAGCCCACAGGGCCCTAACACTTAGGCCAAGGCCACACTTGAGTCCGGCCTCAATACGGAGAGGACACTGCTGGGGCATCCAGTCAAAGATACACAGGCACCTCAGGGGGAAGGGGAACGGGGGGCACCTCAGCCGGAAGATAGTACAACGCCACTGCTCCTGGAGGGGGCTATATGCCCTCTGCGATGCCCTGGGGAGTGTAAAGCCACAGTCTCTCTAGTGGGTGGTTTGTCCACTGCTTGGTCCTGGGAGTGCAAAGCCACAGTCTCTCTAGTGGGTGATTTGCCCACTGCTTGGTCCTGGGGAGTGCAAAGTCACAGTCTCTCTAGTGGGTGGTTTGCTCACTGCTTGGTCCTGGGGAGTGCAAAGCCACAGTTTCTCAAGTGGGTGCCTTCTTCCACAGGTTCTGGAGGGGGCCTTGTGCCCAGTGTGCTTCATCCTGGCAAGGAGAGGGTGAGTGGATGCCTTCTTTCACTGGTTCTGGAGGGGGCCTTGTGCCCAGTGTGCTTCATCCTGGCAAGGAGGGGGTGAGTGGATGCCTTCTTCCACTGGTTCTGGAGGGGGCCCAGTGTGCTTCATCCTGGCAAGGAGGGGGTTAGTGGATGCCTTCTTCCACAGGTTCTGGAGGGGGCCTTGTGTCCAGTGTGATTCATCCTGGCAAGGAGGGAGTGAGTGGATGCCTTCATCCACTGGTTCTGGAGGGGGACTTGTGCCCTGTGATGCAGATCCTGATGGTGAAAGGTCACAGTCTCTCACCTGGGTGTCACACCTACAGTTGTTGCAGGGACAAGGATGCACTACAGCCCACATAGGCACGACTACACACTGCTTGCCAGCGGTGACGGCTGCTCAGTGGTGGCAGGTGGTGGTGCTGACTTCACTTGGAAGTGAAGGCAGGGGCCCTTTCCCCAGACACTCAAGCCATGGTCGGTTCCAGACACAGGTCACAGCAGCACTTGCAGTGTAGGTCAGGTAGCCAGTGAGTGAACAGATAGAAATGGCGGTCACGTCCACGGCGGTGCATACCGTCACCACCGGCGTACATCACCATTGGCTCCTGGAACTCGTAGGCCTCAATGATAACCAATGATGTGTTGCACGGCGGTCATCGACCGCCTCCCGCAACGGCGCACAACGTCAGCAGAATTACCTCATTTCCACTTGTCCCTCCTCACATATCAGGCGGGTGCCATTTCAGGGGGGAACAGGCCATGGCACCTAACTGCGTCACAGCAGACATAGGCACATCAACGGACCTTCACGTTCACATACTGTTTCTGTAAAAAATATGCAAGGCATATTAATCTGAGTATATGTTTGAATGTGACCATCTGCTCGCCGTTTTTCACCCTAGAGTTCAACCAGTGAGGATGAATAGAAGATGGAGACATACCCCCGTGTACAGACCCCTGGTGGACCTGGCGACAATGGAGGACAGGCACATTATCCTAACCTACAGACTTGATAGGGCCACAATCCATGAGCTGTGTGCCCAATTGGAGCTGGACCTGATCTCAGCTATCTGCCACCCCACTGGTATCCCGCCTCTTGTACAGGTCCTGTCAGTGCTCTATTTCTTGGCAAATGGGTCCTTCCAAGCGACAGTGGCCATGGCAGCAGGGATGTCACAGCCTATGTTCTCAAACGTGCTGACCAGAGTGTTGTCTGCCCTGCTGAAACACATGAGCAGTTACATCATATTCCCCCAGGTGGAGGATTTGGCCACAGTGAATACTGACTTCTATGCACTGGGACATATCCCCAACATCATTGGTGCTATTGATGGTACACATATTGCCTTTGTCCCCCCCCCCACTGGAGAAATGAACAGGTCTTACGAAATCGAAAGAACTTTCACTCTCTGAATGTGCAGATAGTGTGCCTGGCGGACCAGTACATCTCCCATGTCAATGCAAAGTATCCTGGCTCTGTGCATGATCCCTTTATCTTGAGGAATAGCAGCATCCCATATGTGATGTCTCAACTCCAGAGACACAGGGTGTGGCTAATAGGTGAGCCCATGGTCGCCACCCAGTGTCTGTTGGTATATGGGTGTGGGTTTGGCCCTAAGGGTGAGTGTCTGGCTAACAGGTATCCCTCGATATTTACAGGTTACTCTGGTTACCCCAACCTCTCATGGCTACTGACCCCAGTGAGGAATGCCAGGACAAGGGCAGAGGAACGTTACAATGAGGCACATGGGTGAACAAGGAGGATCATTGAGCACACCTTTGGCCTCCTGAAGGCCAGATTCCAGTGCCTCCATCTGACAGGTGGATCACTGTACTACTCAACCAAGAAGGTATGCCAGATCATTGTTGCATCTTACATGTTGCACAACCTGGCCTTGAGATGCCAGGTGCCTTTTCTGCAGGAGAATAAGGCTGGAGATGGTCATGTGGCAGCGGTGGAGCCTGTGAACAGTGATGAAGAGGAGGCAAAGGAAAAGCATGTGGACAACAGAACAACTATAATTCAACAGTACTTCCAGTGAAGCACAGGTAAGACACTGTAGCTTCACATTCCATTTCAGTTTTGTGTTAGACATTGTACATGACAGCCTTCTTTCCAAATTCTATGGCCACTTACTGTACCCTTTGGCATCTCTATTGTCAGATATCTGTGCCCCACTCTTGTTCCTGGTGTGTTTACTGCTGCCCACTACAGGTCATACCTATGTATATATAACTGTACATTTGAATTGCAATGTTTACAGCTTGTTAAACGAATACATATTTCAATCAATTGACAGACTCCATACTTGTATTAGTTCCAAAGGTGTTTATTTATGTGATAATAAGTGTAGGGGTTATTGCAATTGGCTGGGTTGATGGAGGAATGTCCAGGATACAGTCCTGTCTATTGGTATCATAGATGCATTGTCCAAGAGGGCATAGGGAGCTGGGCAATGGCAGTTCAAGGTGGACAGGGTGACATAGTGGGACACAAGGGTGACATTCAGGGGAGTCTTATTTCCTGGTCTTGGTAATGTTCTCTGGCTTCTGCCTGGATCGCAGGGACCTTTTGTGCTGTGGTTCTCCTTCTGCAGGGGGAGGGGTGCTGGTGGCCTGTTGTTTTTGTGGTGGGGCCTCCTGTCCACTAGCGTCAGCGGAGGTGGAGGGCTGTTCATCAGTGTGGCTAGCGTCAGGGGCCCATTGGTGTGCCACTGCCTCCTTCATGGTGTTGGCCATGTCTGCCAGCACCCCTGCAATGGTGACCAGGGTGGTGTGGATGTCCCTCAGGTCCTCCCTGATCCCCAGGTACTGTTCCTCCTGCAGCCACTGGGTCTCCTGCAACTTGGCCAGTATCTGGCCCATGGTCTCCTGGGAATGGTGGCATGCTCCCAGGATGTTGGTGAGTGCCTTGTGGAGAGTCAATTCCCTTGGCCTGTCCTCCCCCTGTCGCACAGCAGTCCTCCCAGCTTCCCTGTTGTCCTGTGCCCCGGTCCCCTGAACCGTGTGCCCACTGACCCCAGGTCCCTGATTGTCCTGTGTTTGTGGGGTTGCCTGGGTTCCCTGTAGTGGTGGACACACTGCTGATTGACGTGTCCTGGGGACAGAGATATGGGCCCACTGGGTGGGTGCTGTGGTGGTGTTTCCTGAGGGGGAGGCTCTGTGCTGGTATGGGACTGTGCCTGGGTCACCGTCTGTCCAGAGGTCCCAGATGGGCCAGGTTGGTCATCCTGATCCAGGCGTGCAGAGCTGCTGTCATCACTGTGGGCTTCTTCTGGGGGGGACTGGATGTTGCTGGCACCTCCTCTCTGCTGACGTTTTGTGGGGGTCCTGTGGGGAAGTAAATGCAGTGTTATTGGTTCTGCATGTGACATCTTGTGCATGGGTATGTTCCCCCCTATGGTTGTTATTACCAAGGCAGCTTTGGCTTGTGTGAGTTGTGATTTGGCTGGTTAAGTGATTTTCACTAGTGTGCATGTTGTGGTGATGGGGGTCCATGCAGGTCTGTGATGGGGGTCCATGCATTGGTGTTGCATGCAGGGCTTGGTATTGGGATGAGTGGGTTGTGATGGTGGGGTGTATGTGAGATGGTGGGGTGATAGGAGTGAGGGCAAGGGTGGGGGCATGTGATGGCATGCAGGTAGGGGGATGATAGTATTCCTTCATGGAAAGACTAGCCATATCTTTACGTATATTTTTAATTTCATTAACAATATTGTCAGTGTTAGATCTAGCAGCTTGCAATTCCTCCAATATAGTGTTAAGTGAAGGTTCAGCAAAATCAACAATTTTTGATTTCAGAGGTGAAGGAGATACCGCCAGTTTGAGTTTCTAGAGCAGTTGTTTCCAGTCCTCTTGCTACTCCTGCCAGGCCCTCAGGATGCATGATCACCAAGACTTGCTCCTCCCGTGTTGTTAGTTGTGGGGGTCCACCGGCAGACTTCTGTACAGCTATCTGGTGTCTTGCAACCATGGAACGCATCTTCCCCCCCCTAGGTCATTCCACCTCTTCCTGATGTCATCCCTTGTTCTGGGGTGCTGTCCCACGGCATTCACCCTGTCCACGATTCTCCCCCATAGCTCCATCTTCCTAGCAATGGACGTCTGCTGCACCTGTGATCTGAAAAGCTGTGGCTCTACCCTGATGATTTCCCCCACCATGAACCTTGGTGTCTTTGTGGTGCCATGGGTGTAGTGTTAGTGGTGTGTGTGAGGGTGTGTGGGGTGATGTGTTGGGGTGTGTGCTGTGAGGTGCGTGGATGGTGTATGGGTGATGGTGTTCTGTGGCTCTGTGTTCTGTGGCTCTGATTCTGTGGGTGCTCCTGACATGTCTCTCCCCCTGTTGTCAATTTTCTTGAGTTGTAAGGGGTTGTGGGTAATGTGGGTGTGAGCTTTATAGTGGTGTGGGTGTGGTGTGGGTGTGGTGTGTGTATGTGTGTCAGGTGTGTGTAGTTTGAATTGTCCAATGTAGTGTTGTTTTGTTAGGTTGTGTGTATTTTGAGTGCAGCGGTATGTATCGCCAATGGTTTACCGCAGTTGAATGCCCGCCACGGTGATTCGTCGGTCATAATGCTGTGGGCGTATTTCTGTTGGCGTAACGGTGTGGGTTTTGGTACCGCCAGTTTATCACTGACCTTTGGGCTGGTGGACTTGTGTGTGTGTCTGTATATTGCCGGATTTCTATGTGTGGGTCATAATACGTGTAGAGGTGTAAGTTTGGCTGTAAGCGGAACTTACCACCAATGTCATAATGAGGACCATAGTGATAGAAAAAGTTAGGATAAAGTTTGAGAAAGAAGACCTACTTTATCTAACTTTTTAGAATTTTTAGAGTGAAAGTGAGACTGCTAGGTTTACTTATGTATAGCTCTAATTATTAGAGTATGCTTTGTTGTGGAAAGCACTAAAGACAGAGTGATAAGGCAATTCCAAGTACTTATCCCACTGCTGCACCACCAATGTGGGAGGCTGGCCTGGTTTGTAGTTAGTACCTAAGGTACTTACACGTTGTACCAGGTCCAGTTATCCCTTATTAGTGAAATGCATGCAGGGTCTAGCAGCTTAGGCTGTCTGGGGGTAGCTGTAGCTGAGCAGCCAAGGCGGAACTAGGAGACATGCAAAGCTCTTGCAATATCACTGTAGTCACACAGTACTCAAACACAAGAAAGACAATACTCAGTGTTACCAAAAATAAAGGTACTCTATTTCAGTGACACAATGCCAACAAAATGTTAGAGGCTATAATCCCTTAGGAGGTAAGTATAATACACAAAATATATACTAATAACCAAAATCAGGTAAGTAAATAGTAATAAAATAGTGCAAACAGTGAAAATCACTGTAGGCTATAATGGGCCTAGGGGCAACACAAACCATATACTAAATAGTGAAATGCGAAAGTTGGTTTCCCACCTAGGCACGAGTAGTGTGTATAGGGGTGCTGGGAATGTAAGGAAACACCAAAGGTAAGTAAAGTACCCCACCCCAGAGCCCAGTATAACAGGAGTAAAGTACAGCAAGTTTCCTCAGAACACACAAGGAGTTGTGGTAAAGGATTATGCAAAAACCAAGCAAGACTGCAAGACACCAACAATAGATTCCTGGACCTGAAGACCTGTGGAGAGAGGAGACCAAGTCCAAGAACAGCTAAAGAGTCCTGGAGTAACAGGAGGCCCTGCTGACCCGGATGAAGGTGCAAAAGTGGATTCTCCGGTTAGAAGAAAAAGTCATAAATGCACCAAAGGAGACAGCTGCGAGTTCCTGCTTGTTGCAAAAGATGTCCCACGTCGAGTAGAAGAATGCAGGCTAGTTATTGTTGATGGATTCCGCCAACAGGCCTTGGCTCATGCAAAAGACATGTTATGCGGGAAAAGGCGCTACAGGGACCCAGGAGGAACCTGTGGGTCTCAACTCAGACTGAGGAGACAGGACAGAGGGGGCTCTCAGCACTTCGGTGAGCCCTCAGAAGACCAGGCAGCACCCACAGGAGTCCCAGAACATGGGAACAAAGGAGTTGCAAATAGTGGTCGTCGCAGCACTACACAAAGGATCCCACACCGCCGGAGAACAGCTCAGAGAGCTGAGCATCACAGGATAGAGTGCTGGGGACATGAGCTATGCTGTGCATTAAGGATTTCTTGGAGAAGTGCACAGAAGCTCCAGGAGCTGCTAAACACAAGGTGCACAGAAGTACTGTCTGGCTCTGGACGGCAAGCTCCTACGTACACCAAATTTGGACAGCTAGACCGTTGGACAGTCAGGGTAACTTCGGTCTACCACCTGTGTTCCAGGGATAAAGTCGGTAGACGAGTCCCACAGTACCAGTCCTCGCTGCAAGAGAGCTGCCTGTTGGAGCAGGGAAGTGACTCGGTCACTCCATGGGAGATTCCTTCAGTCCCTCTGGTGCAGGATGAAGACAGGCAGTCCTCAGAGCATGCACGACCTCGAAGCCTTCTTGGACACTTTGTTGCAGTTGTAGAGTTCCTTGAGCAGTTCTGCGGTTGATCCAGCAGTAAAAGGTGAAGCAGAGGTTGCAGAGGAGTCCTGCTGGAATCTTGCAAAACCGAATCTGAGAAAACACCAAGAGGAGAGACCCTAAATAGCCCTGAGAGGAGGACTGGCTACCTAACCAGGTATGGACCTATCAGGAGGGGTCTCTGGGGTCATCTGCTGGCACTGGCCACTCCGATGCTCCTAGAGTATCCTAACACCTTGGGATCCAGGATGGCTAACACCAGGGATCTCTAGAGGAGCTCTGGGCACCACCCCTGGGTTGGTGATGGAAGGGGAGTGGTCACTCCCCTTTTCTCTGTCCAGTTTCACGCCAGAGCAGTGACTGGGGTCCCTGAACTGGTGTAGACTGTATTATGCAAGGAGATCACCATCTGTGCCCTTCTAAGCACTTCCAGAGGCTCTGGGAGGATACCCCTCCCATGCCTGTAACACCTATTTCTAAATGTAGAGGGTGTAACACCCCTGTCCCAAAGGACATGCTTTGTTCTGCCTTCCTGGAATTGGACTGCCAAACTCCCAGGAGGGCAGAAGCCTGTCTGTGTGGTGGCAGCAGATGGGGCTGCAGTGGAAACCTCCAAGAGCTGGTTTGGCAGTACTGGGGGTCCATGGTGGAGCCCCCATGGTGAATGGAATTGGCCCCCCAATACAAGAATTAGATTGGTGGTACATTTTCTGGTTCTTAGACACCTCACATGGCCATATTCGAAGTTACCATTGTGAAGCTACATATATGTCTTGACCTGTATGTAGTGCACACTTATAATGGCGTCCCCGCACTCACGAAGTCCAGGGAAATGGGCCTGCACAACGTGGCGGCATCTCTGCTAGTCCAGGGGTGCCCTCACACACAGTAACTTTGCACCTAGCCTTCAGGGTCTGAAGGTTAGGCATATAGGTGCCTTACAAGTTACCTGGTGCAGTGAAAATGGCTGTGAAATAGTGCTTACACTATTTCACCCAGGCTGCAATGGCAGTCCTGAAGAAGTGTTTGTCTGAGTTCCTTATGGGTGGCAAACGAAATGCTGCAGCCCATATGGATCTCCTGGAACCCTAATGCCCTGGGTACCTAGGTACCATATACTAGGGACTTATAAGGGGGGTCCAGTATGCCAATTTGGAATGAAATATGGGGTCACTAGGCTATAGTGACAAATTTAGAAACAGAGAGAGCATGAGCACTGGAGTTCTGATTAGCAGGACTCCAGTGACAAATTAGAAAACAGTGCAAGTGCACTGCTAAGCAAGCCATAAATCATAAGCACTGGGGTCCTGACTAGAAGGATCCCAGTGACACAGTAAAAACACACTGACTGGCGGCATTTCAAGCAACCCCACAGACTTTGGCTGCTCTCTGCTGATGACGGGCTAAACCTAGAAACACGTGTCCAGAGATACACAGCACTTGCTGCACCTACTTAGGTGAAAGACTTTTGATTACTTTTTCAACACAAAACAAAGTGACTGCATTTACCATGATGCATTGGGGCTAACTTTTTGCTGGAGTGTGAGGCAGTGTGCTCCCTTTTTTCTTTTTGTCCAAACACTGACTGTTAGACTTGGCATCCTTGGCGTTGTCTACCCTAACTTTGTGCCTCTGTTTCCCAGGTAGTTGATGTGTGCTGGACTCTGTTTTTGCTGTTTTTGTTACTCTTTACCAGTGTTATCCAGTGCTAAGGCGCAAGTGTTCCTGTATAAAATGTGTATGTAATTGGCTTTCCATCATTGCCATATTTAATGTACTGGTAAGTCCCTAGTACAGTGCACTAGAGGTGCCCAGGGCCTGTAAATCAAATGCTACTAGTGGGCCTGCAGCACTGGTTGTGTTACTGTAAACATGGCTCAGACCTGCCACTGCAGTGTCTGTGTGTGCAGATTTTAACTGCCCATTCGACATGGCAAGTGTACCCACTTGCCAGACCTAAACCTTCCATTTTCTTACATGTAAGACACCTCTAAGGTAGGCCCTAGGTAGCCCCATGGGCAGGGTGCAGTGTATGTTTAAGGTAGGACATATACTAATGTGTTTTATATGTCCTAACAGTGAAGTACTGCCAAATTCAGTTTTCACTGTTGCAAGGCCAGTCCCTCTCATAGGTTAACGTGGAGGCTATGTTTCAAAATGATTAAAGCGTAGATTCCCTTTTGGGAGCGGATAGACATGTTGAGTTTGGGGTCTCTGAGCTCACAATTTAAAAATACATCTTTTAGTAAAGCTGATTTTAAGATTGTGTGTTTGAAAATGCTACTTTTATAAAGTGGGCATTTTCTTGCTTAAACCATTCTGTGACTCTGCCTGTTTGTGATTCCCTGTCTGGGTCAGTTTGACAGTTGGGATGTTTGCACCTCTCTCTAGACAGTGACACAAAGGGAGCTGGGGAGTAGCCTGCATATCCTGATGAGCCATCTGTGCTAGGAGGGAGGGAGGAGTGGTCACTTACACCTGAAAGGGCTGTGCCTGCCCTCACACAATGCATTCTACAACCCCCTTGTGTGTGTCTGGGGCCTGGCCTGGGCAAGGCAGGATTTCACAAACAATAGAGACTTTTCTTTGAAGTAAGCCTACTTCAAAGGCCAAAACGGGCATTAGAAGGGCACCCAAAACCACAGAATTTAGATCACTTCTGGAAATCAAGAGGAACCTCTGCCTGGAGAAGAGCTGAGGAGAAGTGCTGCCCTGCCTGTGACTGTGCTTTTTGGAGCTATCTTGCAGTTGCTGCTTTTACCTGTGCAAAGGGACAAAGACTGGACTTTGTTGTGCATTCCTGCTTGTGGAGAAATCTCCAAGGGCTTGTCCTGAGCTTGCCTCCTATTGTTGAAGTCTCAGGGCCATCAAAGACTTCTCCTGCCAGCACCTGGACTCTCTGCTGAGACTCCTGCCCTGCCAAGTGGTGCCCTATCCAGTTCCTGGAGCCTTGAAAGGTGAAGCTGGCAGACCAAGACTGAAAATCCATGCACAGACCGCCGTGCAGGGAAACTTTTGATGCACCTTCCGAGACACGGTGAGAAATGACGCGCCGCCGGCTTTGCGGCAGAAATTGATGCTCCACCGCCATTGCGGCTGGAAGATCGATGCAAGCAGCTGGAGAAACAACACTCAACACCCGCTGACGGAGGCTGATAACCGTGCAACGCACATTGCGTGGTTTTGGTGATACCGTGCAGCAGGATTTTCGCAAACCTTGCTGGGCACGGTAAAACAACACAACGCCTGCCCGGACCCGAGTGCTTGCCCGGATCGACGCACTGCTCTCCTGCGGAGAGGAAAAACGACACACGCCGAACCGACCGGAGGAGGAGAAATGATGCACGGTCTAGCTGGCGGGTGAGAAATCGACACATCGATAACCTTTTTTGCTGCACACTCACCTGTGCATGTTATTTTGACACTACCCAGGTACTTTTCAAAGCTAACTGTGTTTTTACTGTGTACTAGAGGATTTAAGACTGTTAATTAATAACTTGAGTTGTGTATGTTGGATATTTGTCGTTTTGGTCTTGTTTTGTTTGGATAAATATTTTCTATTTTTCTAAACCTGTGTTGTGTCATTTTCAAGTGTTTTCACTGAGTTACTGTGTGTGTTGGTACAAATACTTTACACCTAGACTCTGAAGTTAAGCCTGCCTGCTTGTGCCAAGCTGCCAAGGGGGTGAGCAGGGGTTAACTGAGGGTGATTCTCCTTTACCCTGACTAGAGTGAGTGTCCTTGCTTGGACAGGGGGTAACCTGACTGCCAACCAAAGACCCCATTTTTAACACTGACAATCAGGCAGAAGTTGGGGGGTAACATGCCAAGGAAGATGGTACTTTCCTACATAGGGCCCAGAAGACAATGCAGAAAGCGCTTCTTATACATAGTATATAATGCATTTTTGGAACATTCCCAACAAGAAGTGGCTGCCCAGTTAAGGCGAATTGATCCAGAAAATGTACAGAAAGCATTAGCCGTTGTAGATAATGGGATTAACACCCTGTCCCACCGATATACACTTTGAACAACATTGTATCCTCTGCAATAGACACAGTACAGAGTGACATGCCATCTTTACACCATGGACTGAGTCAGCTAAGGTCCATTTTGCAGTTAGGTTGGACACTACAAACACTGAAAGCATGTTGCATTCCCTGGCAACACATTAGTGCAAGGGATATATTTTCAACATTTAGGGGCATATTTATACTCTGTTTGCACCGAATTAGTGTCATTTTTTTTTACTCTAATTCGGTGCAAAACTAACTCCATATTTATACTTTGGTGCTAGACCCCTGTAGCACCAAATTTATGGAGTTAATGTCATTTTTTGAAAGTGGAGACCTACTTTGCCTTAATGAGATGCAAGATAGGCGTTCCCGTGCAAAAAATGACTCTATGGCCTTAACGCCATATTTAGGGGCATATTTATACTCTGCGGCATATTTATACTCTGTTTGCACCGAATTAGTGTCATTTTTTTTTACTCTAATTCGGTGCAAAACTAACTCTATATTTATAATTTGGTGCTAGACCCATCTAGCACCAAGGCCCTGATTTAAACTTTTTTTGCACCGCATTAACGTCATTTTATGACACAAAAGTGGTGCAAACTTACAAAATATTGGCCCTTATTTATACTTTTTGCTGCAAAACTGCACTAACTCACTTTTGCACCAAAAAATTTAGCACCGGCTTGCACCATTTCTGTGCACCAGCCGGGCACCATATTTATGGAATGGTGCAAGCCGGTGCAAAGGGTAGGCTAGAGTTTTAAAAAATGACTTTAGTCGGGTGGGGCTGGCAGTATGGAAGAAGAGGGTTTAGCACCAAAAAATGGCTTTAGGCAGGTTAGAGTAAAGAAAAATTACTCTAACCAGATTAGCGTCATTTTATGGTGCTAAACCTACCATGCCACATGACTCCTGCCTTAGAAAAGGCAGGAGTCATGCCCACCACCCCAGTGGCCAGCACAGAGGACAGGGTTCCCCTGCGCATGGCCATTGCACCCGGTGCCATGTATGGGGGCCCATTTCAGGGTCCCCTATGGCACTTTCAAAAATAAAATGCACTTACCTGTACTTACCTGGGATGGGGTCCCCCATCCTCGCAGTCCCTCTAGTGTGGGTGGGGGTGCCCCTAGGGCCTAGGGAGGGCACCTCTGGGCTTATTCCATGGTGTTCCACCATGGAAATAGGGCCACAGGTCCCCTAACACCTGCCCTGACCCAGGTCTTAAAAAATGGGGCAAAGCAAGCTTTGCCCCATTTTTTGACCCCTCCTCCCTCCCTTGCACCATTTTTACATGGGAGTATAAATATGGTGTTAAGGCCATAGAGTAATTTTTTTGCACGGGAACGCCTACCTTGCATCTCATTAAGGCAAGGTAGGTTTCCACTTCCAAAAAATGACTTTAACTCCATAAATTTGGTGCTAGACGGGTCTAGCACCAAAGTATAAATATGGAGTTAGTTTTGCACTGAATTAGAGTTTTTAAAAAAATGACGCTAATTCAGTGCAAACAGAGTAGAAATATGCCCCTTAGCGTCAAAAAATGATGTTAATCTGCTCAGAATCATTTATTTGGACTCAAAACTGCCTAACGTCATTTTTTTTTAATCTAGCCTACCCTTTGCACCGGCTTGCACCATTCCATAAATATGGTGCCCAGCTGGTGCTAAAAAATGGTGCAAGCCGGTGCAAAACCTTTTGGGGCAAAACTGCCTTAGTGCAGTTTTGCACCAAAAAGTATAAATAAGGCCCTTAATTTAACGCAACAACAACAAATAATAGCTAAGAAGGAAGCAACTTATGTCATGTTAAACATCGAGAAATTAGAAAACTTGCCTTTTACTGTGGCTGAAATACCATCTGCTGGATGGTTGATGCAAGGGGTTATTAATCTGCCTATTTCAATACTTCAATGTACATCTTGCTTGAAACACATTCCAGTAGGCTGATCCGAAAGGCTGGGAGATAGTTACATACACGAGCTGTGGGAGCTTCCCTTTTTGTAAAAAAATGTCAATGGCATGAAAGAGATCTTTCTTAGAGGTAGTGAATGAGAGACTTCTGTGATCCATTCGATCGTTTGTAAACAGCTGTCTTTGCACCGGGCATATAATGACTCAGCAGCAAACTTGGCTTGTTATCTGAAGGGAGTTCCAGTCCCCTTGATTAGAACTGCATTGCAGATGCTCTCAAATGGTAGCTATGTGCTCCTTAACAGTGAGAGCTGTTGTGCAATGCTAGCGTTAATAGCTTATGGCGTTTCGATATCCCGAATGGGCACCTGTTGGGAGAATGTCCTTTTTCTACGCACACAACAATAAGGAGTAGCGGAGATTTGGCCTCAGATTGCTATTTCAGATGTGAATTTTGACAAGTTGAACAGGCTCAAGACTTTATTGTTTTAAAAACATGTGGCACTTACATCTGCGCGTGAGACCTATGTGCTTCAAGTTGCGAGGTCATCTGTAGAGCGCCCCCCCTGTGCACCCCCCTCCCTCCCAAGGCGGGGATGGAAGTGGAAGACCTTCCCCTTCCACCCCGACCCCCCCACTCCCTCCTGTGACGTCAGCTTGCATTTCTCTGTCAATCACTGGGGGAGGTCCGGAGGGGCTTCAAAGGGAAGGAAATATATTTCCTTCCCTTTGAAGTCTCTCCCAGGGTTTCAAAGGCCGGATTGCTTGCAATCCTGTTTTTGAAACCCCACTAGATTTTTTTGGGAAGAAAGTGACAAAAGGGAGCGACCCCTTGGGCAAGGGTCGCTCCCGGGGGGGGGCATTTTTCGGCAAGGCCTTTTCTGCCACCCCTGGGGGCAGAAACCTCTAGGCACCAGGGATCATTTTTTTTTTTTTTTAGGTGGGGAGCGACCCCTTAGGCAAGGGTCGCTCCCCTAGGGGGCAAATTATATTTAGGCCATTTCTACTCCCTTTGGGGGCAGATTGGCCTATTTTGATGAGGCCAATCTGCCCCCAAGGGGGGCAGAAACCACTAGACACCAGGGAGTTTTTTTTCTTTGCGTGAATTTCACGCAAGGGGAGCAACCCCTTAGGCAAGGGTCGCTCCCTTTGGGGGGGGGGAATTATTTTAGGCCGTTTCTGCCCCCAGGGGGGGCAGAAACCTCTAGGCGCCAGGGCAAAAAAAATGTTTGTGTTTTTTTTTGTTTGTTTGTTTTTTTAGAGATGGGGAGCGACCCATCAGGCAAGGGTCGCTCCCCTGGGGGGCAAATTGTATTTAGACCATTTCGCAGATTGGCCGATTTTAGGTCAATCTGCCCCCAAGGGGGCAGAAACCACTAGGCACCGGGGATTTGTTTTTTGGCGCCAATGTCACGCAGGGGGAGCGACCATGTAGGCAAGGGTCGCTCCCGGGCAGGGGTGGTTTGGGGGAGTGGGGGGTCAAATTTATTTTAGGACATTTCTTCCCCCCCCCAGGCCGGCTGAGCTAGAGGCCAAAATCCACAGGTAGGCACTTTGCAAAAAACACCTCTGTTTTCTGTGAAAAAATATGTTGTGTCCACGGTGTGTTTTGGGCCATTTCCTTTTGTGGGCGCTATGTCTACCCACAGAAGTGAGGTACCATTTTTATCGAGAGACTTGGGGGAACGCTGGGTGGAAGGAAATTTGTGCCTCCTCTCAGATTCCAGAACTTTCTGCCACAGAAATGTGAGGAACATGTGTTTTTTTAGCCACATTTTGAGGTTTGCAAAGGATTCTGGGTAACAGAACCTGGTCAGAGCCCCACAAGTCACCCCATCTTGGATTCCCCTAGGTCTCTAGTTTTCAGAAATGCACAGGTTTGGTAGGTTTCCCTAGGTGCTGGCTGAGCTAGAGGCCAAAATCAACAGGTAGGCACTTTGCAAAAAACACCTCTGTTTTCTTTCAAAAAATGGGATGTGTCCACGTTGCGTTTTGGGGCATTTCCTGTCACGGGCGCTAGGCCTACCCACACAAGTGAGGTATCATTTTTATCGGGAGACTTGGGGGAACGCTGGGTGGAAGGAAATTTGTGGCTCCTCTCAGATTCCAGAACTTTCTGCCACAGAAATGTGAGGAACATGTGTTTTTTTAGCCACATTTTGAGGTTTGCAAAGGATTCTGGGTAACAGAACCTGGTCAGAGCCCCACAAGTCACCCCATCTTGGATTCCCCTAGGTCTCTAGTTTTCAAAAATGCACAGGTTTGGTAGGTTTCCCTAGGTGCCGGCTGAGCTAGAGGCCACAATCTACAGGTAGGCACTTTGCAAAAAACACCTCTGTTTTCTTTCAAAAAATGGGATGTGTCCACGTTGCGTTTTGGGCCATTTCCTGTCGCGGGCGCTACGCCTACCCACACAAGTGAGGTATCATTTTTATCGGGAGACTTGGGGGAACGCTGGGTGGAAGGAAATTCGTGGCTCCTCTCAGATTCCAGAACTTTCTGTCACCGAAATGTGAGGAAAATGTGTTTTTTTAGCCAAATTTTGAGGTTTGCAAAGGATTCTGGGTAACAGAACCTGGTCAAAGCCCCACAAGTCACCCTATCTTAGATTCCCCTAGGTCTCTAGTTTTCAAAAATGCACAGGTTTGGTAAGTTTCTCTAGGTGCCGGGTGAGCTAGAGGCCAAAATCTATAGGTAGGCACTTTGCAAAAAATACCTCTGTTTTCTTTAAAAAAAATGGGATGTGTCCATTTTGCGTTTTGGGGCGTTTCCTGTCGCGGGCGCTAGGCCTACCCACACAAGTGAGGTATCATTTTTATCGGGAGACTTGGGGAAACATAGATTATCAAAACAAGTGTTATTGCCCCTTGTCTTTCTCTACATTTTTTCCTTCCAAATATAGGAGAGTGTGTAAAAAAGACATCTATTTGAGAAATGCCCTGTAAATCACATGCTAGTATGGTCACCCCGGAATTCAGAGATGTGCGAATAACCACTGCTCCTCAACACCTTATCTTGTGCCCTTTTTGGAAATACAAAGGTTTTCTTGATAGCTATTTTTTACTCTTTATATTTCAGCAAATGAATTGCTGTGTACCCGGTATAGAATAAAAACGCACTGCAGGGTGCAGCTCATTTATTGGCTCTGGGTACCTAGGGTTCTTGATGAAACTACAAGCCCTATATATCCCCGCAACCAGAGGAGTCCAGCAGACGTAACGGTATATTGCTTTCGATAATCTGACATTGCAGGAAAAAGTTACTGAGTAAAACGTAGAGAAAAATTTATGTTTTTTTCACCTCAATTTCAATATTTTTCTTTTTCAGTTGTTATTTTCTGTAGGAAACCCTTGTAGGATCTACACAAATGACCCCTTGCTGAATTCAGAATTTTGTCTACGTTTTAGAAATGTTGCGGTTTCTGGGATCCAGCATTGGTTTCATGCCCATTTCTGTCACTGACTGGAAGGAGGCTGAAAGCACAAAAACTGCAAAAATGGGGTATGTCCCAGTAAAATGCCAAAATTGTGTTGAAAAATTGGGTTTTCTGATTCAAGTCTGCCTGTTCCTTAAAGCTGGGAAGCTGCTGAGTTTAGCACCGCAAACCCTTTGTTAATGCCATTTTCAGGGGAAAAACCACAAGCCTTCTTCTGCAGCCACTTTTTCCCATTTTTTTGAAAAAAACGAAATTTTCACTGTATTTTGGCTAATTTCTTGGCCTCCTTCAGGGGAACCCACAAAGTCTGGGTACCTCTTGAATCTCTAGGATGTTGGAAAAAAAGGACTCAAATTTGGCTTGGTTAGCTTATGTGGACAAAAAGTTATGAGGGCCTAAGCGCAAACTGCCCCAAATAGGCAAAAAAAGGCCTGGCACAGGAGGGGGAAAAGGCCTGGCAGCGAAGGGGTTAAATACCTTCAGCCATACACTCAATATTTTTGAGTATTTTGGGGGGATTTCTGATTGCTTTGGCTATAATAGGTGGCATCTTGCTGTTGCTACTTTTTGTGCGCAATGGCTGTCCCTTTACAAAAGGAGGACTGAAAGCGCTTCCACCAGTGCAACTGTGTCGTGAATGCATCATGCAGCATTTTGGAGCGCCGCTCCTGGAACAACTAGAGTGTGACTTGTCTCTGTCATTCCGACTGGTTTTGGATTGTGTGCAGCCCATGTTTCAATGCCTTTGGTGCCTGCTAAAATGTGCACTGAAAGTCTGTCTTTCTAAGCAGCACTTACTTTCACTGGATGCTAATCTGTTGATGTTGTCGATGAAGGCTCATTACCAGACATGTGCGTTGAGGGTGTGTTTGCTAGGGGAAGCTGTCTAATAGTTGCCCTTTGTGGCTAATGCCCTTTGTGGATAATGCAACTCTTAGCGCAACATTGGGCACAATATGGCATGCTGCTGCCTCAGCTGGAGCTCAGGCTTTGGAACACGAGTGTGCTACGGTTTTTCTTGGCAACGATTTGGATATTTTACCACCTGGCCTCAATTGTCCGGGACATAATTGGCAATTTTAAAAATGACACTGACTTTTGAATTTGGTTTTATTGGCGCCACTACTGAAGTTTTAAATTGCCCTTTTTTTCTCCATGCTCGAGTGTCTTTTATTCATCACTATTGACATTTATGTTTATAAGCTGTTATAAATAGAAATTATTAGGCTTTTATTTCATTTTAGGCTTTGAACCACTTTTGAACTGGCAAACTGTTGCATAGCTTTTCTAGCCATTTTTTAGACTTGTTATTTTAGCAAACCAGGCCTGCCGTTGTGCATTTTAGCCGAGTAACATTTTATTCAGCATCACTTTATTTTTAAAGCATTAGCCACATTCGCAGTGTTGTTTTATTTTCTCTATCTATATGTTCCTTAACCTAGGATGCATCACGTTCTTAGCATTGCACTTTGTGCTTTCCTCAAGGCTGCAGTCAGATAGGGTTGCGGGAAAAGGTGGTACACTGTCTCTCCAAAATTCACAGAAACATACATCTCCTTACGTGGGGACCCTTTCTTAGAATATGAACTGTTTTATTATAAAAACACTCCTTTGTTCCAAACACATTAGAGGGAGATTCCAGCCAGATGACCACGACTGCATGCTGATTGCTGATTGCCTTCACTACAGCTGCTTGTTTGGACTACCACATCCCTGGACCATATGGGGACAGTGTCTTTCTAGACTACAGGCTTCCTTGCTCAGGTATGGGGGATGATGTCTTCCAAGGAGGGAAACCTGAAGAGCGGATTAGGGTTTATTATGCTGTGCTCTAACATAGCTTAAGTAGGGAAGATGTATACATCTCTCTTAGTGACAGTATGGTGGAACTGTTTTTGTGTTTCACACTCCTTGTCACCTTTTTGCTTTTAGTGTGTTTTATCCTCCATTTTATCTAAGATGCAGTTACTTCAATAAACCCTTATTGAACTAAACTCTGCCTCTGTTGTGTTTGACTGTGTGAGATTAATGTAACTGAGAGGAAGGGATGAGATCTGATTGACCACGATTCCCCTGAGGAGTCTTTCTTGTCATGCACCTGGTTGCCACAATCATCCCTGCTTTTGGGCAGAGATGAGGGGCTGCTAGTTAGCAGGAAAACCCGGATTAGGCTGACAGGCATCACATGGTGTGGAATTGTACCCAGGAACCCACAATTCAGGTGATTCTGTCGCCCAAATCCAGTAGCCTCATTAGGATAATGAGAACCTACGCAACAGTGCCTAGCTGTTAATTTTGGGCCCTAGCTCAGCCGGCACCTAGGGAAACCTAGCAAACCTGTACATTTTTTAAAACTAGACTCCTAGGCAAATCCAGGATTGGGTGATTTGTGTGGAACTCAGGTTCCACTACACAGAATCCCTTGCAAACTTCAACATTTTAAAAAAAGCACATTTTCCTCACATTTCTGTGATAGACAAGTTCTGGAATCTGAGGGTACCCACAAATTTCCTACTGCTCAGCAGTCCCCTCAGTCTCCTGATAAAAATGATACCTCACTTTTGTGGGTTGGCCAAGTGCCTGCAACAGGGAAGGGCCAAAAATGTGACAAGTTTGAGGGAAAACCAAAGCGGATCCAAAAGGGCAGGTTTTTAATTACATTTTTAGTTGACTGTTTTGGGCACCTACACAGGTGAGATATAATATTTATTGGGAAACCAAGAGGTACACTAGGTGGTAGGAAATGTGTGGTTTATTTCTGTTTCTGGAATAATATGGCACAGAAATGCAAGGAAAATATGTGAGTCATAAAAATGAAATGCAGTGTTAAAAGGTCAAAAAACTGAACCAATGAGTCTCAGCTCATGAACTGTAAAGCAGCGTCAAGGCACCAACCGCTCTACAGTCCATTCTCACACCTTTCATATGTGAAACACACAAGAACATTCATGCTGTCAGCTGTGGGCCCAGCTTATTAAAACACTCACATTAACAGACAGTGCCATTCAAGGTCCCCATCACTTTCATTCACCCACATGCCTGACACTGCAATCACAACAGATGACTGAGTGTGTGGACTGACATTTGGCTAGGAGTGCGTGTAGTGACAAGCAGCAAGTCACTACTCACACACCACCAGCCAAGTGCCAGCTCACACACACCACCAGCTGAGAGTCAGCTCTCACACACTTCCAGCCAAGCACCAGCCCATGCACATCACCAGCCAAGCACCAGCCCAGGCACACCACCAGCCTGCACCAGCCTACGCACACCACCAGCCAGGCCCCAGTCCACCCAAGCCACCAGCCAAGCCCCCGTCCACACACACATCAGTTTTTTTTTAACAAAAAAGAAAACACAAACCAATTGTAAGTAAATACAAAACTATGAACATAACAGCTCTAACTAGATGCATCACACTGATGCCAACTGCAAAACTGAACCAAAAATATATAACAATACAGATCAGGCAACTCTCACGGGTGCTCCCAAAAATTATTTTGCTTGTCGTACAATCTAAAACAAGTGGGCACACACAGCCCACTTTTAGAAGGACAATCAGGGCAGTGCATATGACCCTCTTCTGCATGTCTGGTAGTCAGCATGTAGACATCTCTCCTGTCAACAAATTTCACAGCTAGCAGTTCATCACTACGCAAGGCACTGCACTGTTCCCTTTCACGTTTTTTACACATAAGCTCCTTTGGATAACTTTTACGGTTAGAGCGGACTGTGCCACGAGAAAAGTGTCCACTCTGAACAGTTTACTGAACAACTGCACACCAGTGTAGACGTTATCTATGTATAAATGGAGAACTTTGGTAAAAAGTCCTCTACCAAGTTCCCATACGATTTTCTCACTAGCTCCAAAAGTGGACGGACATCCAAGGGCTTTAACAGTGGAATTCCAACCAGTGTAGACCTAGAAATTGTAGCCATATCCTCTACTGCTCTCAGACAGCATATACATCTGAATGCCCTCTTCTAGAAATGTAGGGCCATATTTATGCTTTTTGACGCAAACCAGCGCCGTCGCTGGTTTGCGTCCAAACATTTACCACTGGCTAACGCCATTCCTACGCGGCATGCACGCGCCATATTTAAGGATTGACGTTAGCCGGCGCTGCGGGCTGGTCAGAGTAAAAAAAAAAGACTCAAACCAGGCAGCTCCGGCGAAGGGGAAAATGGGGGTTGTGCGTAAAAAAATGGTGCAAGTCAGGTCTGAGGCAAAAATCATGGCTCAAACCGGACTTGCGCCATTGTTTGGCGCACAACCTCCATTGAAATGACTCCTGTCTTAGCAAAGACAGGAGTCATGCCCCCTTGCCCAATGGCCATGCCCAGGGGACTCCTGTCCCCTGGGCATAGCCATTGGGCACAGTGGCATGTAGGGGGGCCCAAATTAGGCCCACCTATGCCACTTTAAAAAAAAATATATATATACTTACTTCAACTTACCTGTACTTACCTGGGATAGGTCCTCACCATCCATGGGTGTCCTCCATGGGTGGGTGAGGGTGGCAGGGGGTGTCCCTAGGGGAAGGGAAGGGCACCTCTGGACTGCTTCCATGGTCAGAGTCCACAGGTCCCTTAACGCCTGCCCTCACCCAGGCGTTAAAAAACGGAGCACATGAGGCTGGGTGCCGTTTTTTAAGGCCCACCTCCTCCTGTGCGTCAAAATGATGCAGGAGTATAAGTAAGGCGCACAGGCCTTAAAGTTATGTTTTGGGCGGGAACGCCTACCTTGCATGTCATTAACGCAAGGCAGTTTCCTGCATCTAAAAAATGCCGCACACAGAGGAATTTTGACGTCCGCGGGGTCGGGCGTCATAGTATAAATATGGTACACGTTTTGCGCTGAATGTGCGTCAAACTTTTTGACGCACATTCGGCGCAAACAGAGTATAAATATGCCCCGTAGTGCCTAAAAATTAAACGGCCCGTGAACAGGACCAAAGACTCACCCACAGCTATTTCTTTCCCTGGAACATAGATCTCTGAAAATCGATCTACAAAGTGATCTGGAGCAGGCCGAATCTTAAAAAGGTGGTCACAATCAGGGTGATCTTGTGGCAACGCTACAGCATTATCAACAAAATGCAGCATCTGAAGTAGAAGCAAATGCCGATCATGACTCATTATTGCAGGAAATATGACAGTTGCCATCGAGGGACTGGTAAAACCAATATTAAGATAGCAACAGCTTCCTAATCAAACCCATCAAAAAAGTTAAACCCAAGAACTTCTTCAACTCTTCCAGATTAGTGGGAGTCCACCATGTAGCTCTAGTGCAGGGCTTAAGTCTGGCACTGTTGTCCCTCAAATACTGTTCAGCATACAAATTATTCTGCTCAACAATCTCATCCAAAAATACTTTGGTGGTCATTACAACCCTGGCGGTCGGTGTTAAAGCGGCGGTAAGACCACCAACAGGCCGGCAGTAAAAAAATTGCAATTACGACCGTGGCGGAAACCGCCAACAAAGACAGCCACTTTAACACTCCGGCCACCACGGCGGTACAAACAAACAGCTCAGCGGTCACCGCCAACAGACAGGCGGGAGACAATGTACTGCCCACACTATTATGACAGGCCAATCCACCACCTTTTCCGGGGCGGATTCACTGCGGATAAAAACACGGCGGAAACAGGAATCCCGAAGGAAAAATACTCACCTCTACACTCCCCACAAGGAACAAGGACGCCATGGATCCGGAACTCCAAATTCTACCTGCAATAGTCTTCCTGCTCCTCTACCAGGAGCACGAACGCCGGCGGCGAAGTCCACAGTGAGTACTGCACCTACGACACAGGGGAGGGGGAGGGAAAAAACAGGGACATACACATGCAACACCCCTACCCTCACCCACTACAACACACACACTAATGCATATCAATACATCACAGTTACACCCCCCAAACCCCCCCGGAAGAATGCAAAGACAATAGAAAATGAGTGTAACCATTGTAATATATTAAAAGCAAGTAGGCAGAAATATATATATATATACACCATGTACAAAATATATACCAAGCATAGTAGTCCAGGTAGTGATCTAATAAAGTCCGTGGCACACTGGGACCACACGGTATGGGCGAGGCCCACACAAGATCCCGGACCATGATGGAGAGAACACTGCCGTGGCATCAGAGAGCAACTAAACAGGCACCTCAGGGGGAGGGAAATGGGGGGCACCTGAGCCGCTTGAGTGCACAACGCCAAATCCACGAGGTCGCCACATGACCACTGTTACATCCTGGGGAGGGCAAAGCCACAGTCTCTCAAGTCTCTACAGTGGGTGGTTTGCCCACTCTTCAATCCTGGGGAGTGCAAAGCCACAGTCTCACAAGTCTCCACAGTGGGAGGGTTGCCCACTGTTCAATCCTGGGGAGTGCAAAGCCACAGTCTCTCAAGTCTCTACAGTTGGTGGTTTGCCCACTGTTCAATCCTGGGGAGTGCAAAGCCACAGTCTCACAAGTCTCTACAGTGGGTGGTTTGCCCACCTTTCAATCCTGGGGAGTGCAAAGCCACAGTCTCTCAAGTCTCTACAGTGGGTGGTTTGCCAACTGCCATATCCTGGGGAGTGCAAAGCCACAGTCTTTCAAGCGGATAACAGTCTCCACTGGTTCTGGAGGGGGCATGGTGCCCAGAGTGCTTCATCCTGCTAAGGACAGAGGTAGTGGATGGATCTCTCCACTGGTTCTGGAGGGGGCATGGTGCCCAGAGTGCTTCATCCTGCAAAGGACAGAGGCAGTGGATGACAGTCTCCACTGGTTCTGGAGGGGGCTTGGTGCCCAGAGTGCATCATTCACCCCGTGACGGACTCAGTTGCATCAGTGCCCTTGCCGCTCATGGGCCAGCGGTGCTTGAGACAGCGGTGCCCTGTTCAGCGGTGTTTGAGATGGTGGTTCCCTGTTCAGTGGTTCTTGAGACGGCGGTGCCCTGTTCAGCAGTGCTTGAGATGGCGGTGACCTGTTCAGCGGTGCCTGAGACGGCGGTGCCCTGTTCAGGGGTGTTTGAGATAGCAGTGCCCTGTTCAGCGGTGTTTGAGATAGCGGTGCCCTGTTCAGCGGTGCTTGAGACGGCGGTGCCCTGTTCAGCGGTGCTTGAGATGGCGGTGCCCTGTTTAGCGGTGCTTGAGATGGCGGTGCCCTGTGCAGCAGTGCTTGAGACGGCGGTGCCCTGTGCAGCGGTGCTTGAGGCGGCGGTCTCCATTGCAGGGACTCAGCTGCTGGCGGTCCTTCATGGCCCAGCAGGGCTTTTGCTGGCGGTCCTTCATGGCCCAGCGGGGCTTTTGCTGGCGGTCCTTCATGGCCCATCCGGGCTTTTGCTGGCGGGCCTGTCCTGGGCAGCTGGGCTTGTGCTGGCGGTCCTGTCCTGGGCAGCTGGGCTTGTGCTGGTGGTCCTGTCCTGGGCTGCTGGGCTGGTGCTGGCGGTCCTGTCCTGGGCAGCTGGGCTGGTGCTGGCGGTCCTGTCCTGGGCAGCTGGGCTTGTGCTGGTGGTCCTGTCCTGGGCAGCTGGGCTGGTGCTGGCGGTCCTGTCCTGGGCAGCTGGGCTGGTGCTGGTGGGCCTGTCCTAGGCAGCTGGGCTTGTGAGGGCGGTCCTGTCCTGGGCAGCTGGGCTTGTGCTGGAGGTGGCCTCCTGGGCAGCGGGGATGATGGCGGTCTTCTCCGCAGTGCTGCTCTTCCCAGACTTGCCGGGTTTCTTGTGGCCCTTCCCCACCTTGGAAGGTGTCACAGCTGACTCCACACTCCCACCGGGACTTTGGTGGCTGGAGTCTTCCCCCTCTCCCGCTGGGCACTGGCCAACTTCTGATGCTTCACAGGTGGGGAACTTTCTATGCTGTGGCTCTGTGCCACACTGGCTGCCCTGGTGGCCGGTGCACTCCAGATTCCGGTGACTACAGGCACCACTGGTCCCAGAGATGTTGTGGCTGAGGTGCTAGTTCGGGACCTAGGAGACGGACGGGGTGGGGGAGGTGTGGGAAAGAGGTCAAGGTTGGACAGGAAAAGTTTTTTGGACACACTGGGACGGGTAGCTGGAGGGGGTTTGGGAGTGGAGGAAGAGGTGGTGGTTGTAGGAGGTGTATGTTTGCTGACTTTGGGTGAAGGTACATGCGCTGGAGGCTGTCGTGAGGTGGATGGCTGTTGGGTGGGTGTGTGCCTGCGTTTGTGTATCTTGGGAGGGCGCGACACTGGGAGAGGACACAGGGGACGGGTGAATGGCAGTGGGGGTAGTGACTGCACGTGAGCGGGGTGTGGTGGTGGGTGTGCTGGAGAGGGAAGTAGTGGCTGTAGAGGTAGTGCATGCAGGTGTGAGTGTAGACGAGACTGGGAGGGAGGAGGGAGACGAGGAGGAGGGGGTCACAGTGGAGGCAGTGGATGTTGGTGTGTCTGCATGTGTGTGATGCTTGCGTGAGTGCCTGTGGGATGTGTGGTGTTTATGTTTGCCTGAGCTTCCCTTGTGTGTTGACATGTGTGAATGCTGGTCTGTAGGTGTGCTTGGGATAGGCTGAGGTACAGGGGATTGGGTCGGGTTGGAGGAAGTTGGAGGGGGAGGCTAGACACAGGGACAAAGGCTGCCATCAGTGCTGAGGCCAGAGTCTGAAAAGCTCGCTGAAGGGCCGCCTGACCAGAATGTATGCCCTCCAGGAATGGATTTGTTTGTTGCAACTGCCTTTTTACACCCTGGATGGCATTCAAAATGGTAGACTGCCCAACAGTGAGGGACCTGAGGAGGTCAATGGCCTCCTCACTGAGGGCAGCAGGGGTGACTGGGGCAGGACCTGAGGTGCCTGGGGTGAAGGTGATGCCCACCCTCCCGGGTGAGCGGGCATGGGGTGAAGACTGAGGGGCTGCTGGGAGGGCGGTGATGGAAGGGGGGGTGGCAGCTTTACCTGTAGATGGGGGTGGCACAGATGTTGCCGCCACCACAAGGGAGCTCCCATCAGAGGACGATTCCGTGTCACTGGTGTCAGCTCCTGTCCCCGCCGTGGAGCTCCCCTCGCCCTCCGTCCCACTGGTGAACTCCGAGTCCGTAGTGTGGCCCTCCATGGCCATGTGGGATACAGCCCCCTGGTGCTCCGGTGCCACTGCTCCTCCACCTGATGATGCTAATGCACACAAGAACAGGGAGACCACAAAAAGGGGGAGGACGACAGAAGAAAGACATGTTGAGTGCATGCATTACCGCTACAGTTGGCGGACACGACAGACACAGAAGTCCCCTGCACTACGCCGCGCTCTTGGGCTCCACTGTTCAATTCCTGGGAAATGGCCTACATGGCTATGGACGACATCTGCACACATAGATGACACAGGGGCATGACTAGGTGTACTTGGCACTCTACAGAGGTGGGGTGGGGTGCCACATGGCCTGCTTACAAGGGACCTTGCCTACGGAACTCGCCCTGGCCTAGGGAAACCCAAAGCCCACCTCCCCCACCCAGACACCTCCACTGCGCGCAAAGTCAGCAGAATGAGAGTGTACTCACCCCCTTGTGGCTGCTGTGATGCCCTCAAGCGCCCATCCAACTCCGGGTAGGCTACCGCCAGGATCCTGAACATCAGGGGGGTCATGGTGCGACGGGCACCCCTCCCACGTTGGGAGGCCATCCCCAGCTGAGCCTCCGCTGTCTTCTTGCTCCAGCGGCGAATGTCCTCCCATCTTTTACGGCAGTGGGTGCTCTGTCTGTGGTAGACCCTCAGGGTCCGGACGTCCTTGGCGATGGCACGCCAGATATGTTTTTTCTGGTGAGCGCTGACCTACATGAAATGTACAGAGGAAAAAGAGAAGTTATTACCAACTGCACCGTCAAACTGATTGGCCCCCATCTCTACCCTTGCCATGTGGCACATGCATTCACCGTCTTTAATGCACGCAGCACTCTCCCCCCTTCCTTCTTACATCCAGCCCTCTCACACAGGCATAGCCCATACAACATGCTCCCTGTGTACTTACCTGTTTGTCTTGAGGACCGTAGAGTAGCGTGTACTGGGGGAGGACCCCATCCACGAGTTTCTCCAACTCCTCCGATGTGAAGGCAGGGGCCCTTTCCCCAGACACTCAAGCCATTGTCTCTTCCAGACCGAGGTCACAGCAGCACTTGCAAGGTAGGTCCTCTCCTGTCGAAGATCAGGTATCGAGTGATTGAACAGATAGAAAATGGTGGTCACGTCTACGGCGGTGCGTACCGTCACCGCCGGCGTACATCGTCATTGGCTCCTGGGACCCATAGGGTCCAATGTTAACCAATGCAGCATTGCGCCGCGGTCTTCGACCTCCTACCGCGACGGTGTACAACGCCAGCGCAGTTACCTCACATCCCATTGTCCCAATTTAGAGGTCAGGCAGCCGCCATTTCAGGGGCCCACATGGCTTAATTTTCAACTGCGTCACACATACCTAGGCCTAGACTCAACATACATACAGGCCACCTTTTGTGTATGAATGGTGTTCTGTGTAATCTGTGGGTACGTACCTCTGAGTTGTTTGGCTCTGTGCTTGTTGTTGTCCTTCATAGGCACCATCCTCTGGGACATGTGAGGAGATGGCGGCATCCTCCGGTGTACCGACTGTTGGTGGACCTGTCGACAATAGAGGAGCGAGATGTGATTATCACATACAGGCTTGACCGTGCCACAATCCAGGAACTGTGTACCCAGTTGGAGCCAGACCTGATGTCAGCAATCCGCCATCCCACAGGAATCCCCCCTCAAGTGCAGGTGCTGTCAGTGCTCCATTTCCTTTGCAAGTGGGTCTTTTCAAACAACAGTGGTCATAGCATCAGGGATGTTCCAGCCTATGTTTTCCAACGTATTGTCCAGAGTGTTGTCTGCCCTTCTGAAACACATGCAGAGCTACATCATTTTTCCTCAGGTGGAGGATTTGCCTACAGTGAAAGGTGATTTCTATGCCCTGGGACACATCCCCAACATCATAGGTGCCATTGATGGGACCCATGTGGCTTTGGTCCCCCCCTACAGGAGTGAACAGGTGTACAGAAACCGGAAGAGTTATCATTCTATGAATATACAGATGGTATGTTTGGCAGACCAGTACATCTCCCATGTGAATGCCATGTTCCCTGGCTCAGTTCATGACGCCTACATCCTGCGGAATATCAGCATCCCTTATGTGATGGGTCAACTCCAGAGGCACCGTGTGTGGCTATTAGGTTAGCACCTGGAAGCAAGACAGTGGGAATGGTTGTCTGGGTCTGGGGATATCCATCCAGGTTAGTGTGTGTCTAACAGTTGTCCCTCGCCATTTGCAGGTGACTCTGGTTACCCCAACCTGTCATGGCTACTGACCCCAGTGAGGAATCCCAGGACAAGGGCAGAGGAACGCTACAATGAGGCCCATGGGCAAACTAGGAGGGTGATCGAGCAGACCTTCGGCCTCCTGAAGGCCAGGTTCCGGTTCCTCCATATGACAGGTGGATCCCTATTCTACTCACCAAAGAAGGTGTGCCAGATTATCGTGGCCTGCTGTATGCTTCACAACTTGGCTTTGCGACAACAGGTGCCTTTTCTGCAGGAGGATGGTCCAGATGGTGGTGTTGTGGCAGCTGTGGAGCCTGTGGACAGTGAAGACGAGGAAGCAGAGGAAGAAGACATGAACAACAGGGACTCAGTGATCCAGCAATATTTCCAGTGAGACACAGGTAAGAGTACAGACCTGCCTACTACATGTACTTTTACACTACTACCTCTCTACTGTCTGTCGTTTTCACCCAGTGTATGGTCACTGAGTTGTCACTTTCCCTTACGATTTCACAGATGTGGGTCCCACTGTGTGACATCTGCGTAGATTCCTCATGCACTAGAGCTGTGTGACATAGGTATGTTGACATTACAATTGAAAGAGCATTTTGTCACTGTAATTGCTAATACACTATTTCGAAATCACAGACAGACTCCAGATTGTTTTGTGCTTTAAGTGTGTTTATTTAAGTGCTCAATATTGGAGGGGGTAGTGAAATGGTGAGGGGTGATGGCGGAAGAATGTCCATGGCAGAGTCCAGTCTATTAGTCTCACAGGTGCATTGCCCATATGGGCATAGGAAGTGGAGCTGGGGCAGTTTAAGTATGGACAGGGTGACAAAGTGGGACAGTAGGATGACAATCAGGGTGGTCTCAGTTCTTGGCGGGGGTCTTGGCATCGTGCTCTGTCTTGTTCCTGGATCTCAGGGACCGTTTGCAGGGTGGTTCTCCCTCTGCAGGGGGTGGGGTGCTGGTGTGGTGGTCCTGTGGCGGGGCGTCCTGTCCACTAGTGCTGGCGGAGGTGGTGGGCAGTTCATCGTCCATGCTAGTGTCAGGGGCCCTTTGCAGTGCCACAGTATCCCTCCTGGTGTTCACAAGTTCCTTCAGCACCCCTACAATGGTGCCCAGGGTGGAGCTGATGGTTCTGAGTTCCTCCCTGAAGCCCATATACTGTTCCTCATGCAGGTGCTGGGTCTCCTGAAACTTGGCTAGTACCGTTGCCATCGTCTCCTGGGAGTGGTGGTAGGCTCCCATGATGGAGGAGAGGGTCTTGTGGAGAGTGGGTTCCCTTGGCCTGTCCGCCCCCTGTTGCACAGCAGCCCTCCCAGTTCCCCTGTGTTCCTGGGCCTCCGTCCCCTGGACCGTGTGCCCACTGCCACTGCCACTGCCCCCAGGTCCCTGTTGTTCTTGGGGTGGTGGGTTTGCCTGGGTTCCCTGTAGTGGTGGACACACAGCTGATTGACGTGTCCTGGGGACGGAGGTATGGGCCCGCTGGGTGGGTGCTGTGCTGATGTTTCTGGAGGGGGGAAGGTCTGTGGTGGCCTGTGAGTGTGTGAGGGGAACCAACTGTCCAGAGGTCCCCGATGGGCAGGGCTGGTCATCTAGATCCAGTTGGACAGAGCTGCTGTCATCACTGTGGGCCTCTTCTGTTGGTGGTGTGGACATGTGTGGACCCTCCTGGCTGGGACGTTGGGTAGGGGTCCTGCAAGGATATAAAAGGATGGTTATTACATCTGTGTGTGGCATGGTGTGCAATGGGTGGGTGACCGTGTACCCCAGTGCTTGCATTCCTGTGTGGGACCTTGTGTGTTGATGGTTTAGGGGGTTGTATGGGTATGTGCAGTGGGCATGCTTTAGTGATGGGTGTCCATGCTTTGTTGTTGCATGCAGGGCTTGGTGTTGGGATGGGTGGTTTGTGATGTTGGGACATATGTGAGGAGTTGGAGTGCTGGGGGTGAGGGTGGGGGTATGTGATGGCATGCAGGTAGGGTGGGGGATGTAATAGTTAAGATTTGTCTTACCAGAGTCCATTCCTCCACCTACTCCTGCGAGGCCCTCAGGATGCAGAATCGCCAAAACCTGCTCCTCCCATGTTGTTAGTTGTGGGTGAGGAGGTGGGGGTCCGTCGCCAGTCCGCTGAACCGCCAGGTGGTGTCTTGAGACCACGGGACGCACCTTCCCCCGTAGGTCGTTCCACCTCTTCCTGATGTCCTCCCGATTTCTTGGGTGCTGTCCCACTGCGTTGACCCTGTCCACTATTCTTCGCCATAGCTCCATCTTCCTTGCAATTGAGGTGTGCTCACCTGTGATCCGCATAGCTGTGGCTCTACCCGGACGATTTCCTCCACCATGACCCTGACCTCCTCCTCCGAGAACCTGGGATGTCTTTGCCGTGCCATGGGGTGGTGTAGGTAATGTGTGGGGTGGAGTGTGTGGTGATAAGTGTGCTGATATGTAGTGGGGTGTTGTGTGAGGTGCGTTGAAGTTCTGTGGGTGATGGTGTTGTGTGCCTGTGGATGCTGTTGTTCTTTGCTGATGCTGTCTCTCTCTGGCCTTCTTTCAGAATTTTTGGTAGTAGGGGTTTGTGGGTGATATGGGTTTTATATTGTAATGGGTGTGTGGGAGTGGTGTGTGTATGTGTATCAGGTGTGTGTATTTCAAAATGTCCAATGTGGCTGTGTTTTGTATAAGTGTGTGTATTTTGAGCGCGGCGGTGTGTACCGCCAATGGAATACCGCCGTTGAAAGACCGCCGTGTGGATTCGTGTATCATGATAGTGTGGGCGTTTTTCTGTTGGAGTGACGGTGGAGGTTTTGTTTTCGCCAGTTTATCACTGACCTTTGGTGTGGCGGACTTGTGTGGGTGTCTGAATTTTTGCGGATTCCGAAATGTGGGTCATAATAGCTGTGGCAGAATTCCGCGGCCACAGTGGTGTGTTGGCGGTCTTCTGCATGGCGGTAAGCGGCTTTTACCGCCAATGTTGAAATGAGGGCCTTTGTCTATAAACAACTGAAAGACATTTATAGCCAAAAGTTTTCAGTATTCACTCTACACCCTGCGACACCAGCAAAGGCAAGCAACCCCTGCTGCACCATGTTTTGGGCAACCCAGAGTTCACCTCTTCCAATGGGAAGTCTTTCAGCCCAGGTTGCAATCCAGAAGTCTTTTGCTGCACTATCAGCACATCAGTGTCCTCCTCTAAAACAAGCACTTCATCCACACTGAGAGTGGCTTCATCATCAGATGATACCTCTTGGACAGAAAATTAACTGCCAGAATCTTCCACTTCTTCCTCTGCCTCAGATGCAGACTCAGTCTCAAAGTCATAGTCAGAGGAAGATTAAAAAAGCATACCAACAACCTGCTGAGTGGTCATCTTGTGGCTAGCCATAATCCTTACCAATAAAAGTAACTTGACAAACACTGTATAAAATAAGTAAATAAAGAAGGTGTGGCTTTATCACAAAGACCATATAGTCAAAAACGATACCACTTACTTGTCAGAGACAGCTAGACTCACCAGCATATACTCTGCAGAGACACAGCAAGCACCATTATTATCCCACTAAAAAGAAAAAACAAAACTCATATTATACATAAGGCAACAAAATATGCATAGTGCACAAATCTAAGGAGAATTTCACACACAATAAAACATAAGCTAAATATGCTTCTACTATTACACCATTTACAAAAAACTCATTCATGCATGGCAATGATACTCATTTGGTGTAAATAGTACAAAAATGTTTTTCTGGGGCCGCTCCCCACAACAACAACAACAACAACAACAACAACAACATATTGAACAAAACATCCCAGGTGCCTATTGGCTTCCGTCCTCTTTGGGGGCAGATGGGCCTTAAAGCATAAGGCCGATCTACCCTGAGGGGGGCAGAAATGGGCAACATAATCACCCCCTAATGATGAGTGACCCTTACCCAAGGGGCTGCTCCCCACAACAAAAGAAACATAGGCTCTCATTACAACCCTGGCGGTTAATTCTGCTGACCGCCATGCAGACGGCCGCCAACATACCGTGTCCATGGCGGAAATCCGCTACGGGTATTATGACCCACACTTACAAATCCTTCACAATACAGACACCCAGACAAGTCTGCCACACCAAATGTCAGTGATAAACTGGCGATAGCAAAACCCACAGCGTCACGCAAACAGAAATATGCCCACAGTATCACGACCCATGAATAAACGCGCTCTAAATACACCCACATTTACAAAACACAACCACATTGGACAACTCAAAATACACACACCTGATACACATACACATACACACACCACACCCACACACTCACACCACTATGAAACACACACCCACATTACCCACAGCCCCTCACAGTGACAATTTTGGAAGAAGCAGAGAGACAGAAAAGCAAAGACAATATCAGCATCTAGAGGCACACAACACCATCACTCATACACCATCCACGCGCCTCAAAGAACACACCCCAACACATCACCCCACACATCACATCAACCATCACTTCACACATCACCCACACCACATCACGGCACCTCAAAGACATCCCAGGTTCTCTGAGGAGGAGCTCAGGGTCATGGTGGAGGATATCATTCGGGTAGAGCCACAGGTATTCGGATCACAGGTGCAGCAGACGTCCATTGCTAGGAAGATAGAGCTATGGTGGAGAATTGTCGACAGGCTCAACGCAGTGGGACTGCATCCAAGAACACGGGATGACATCAGGAAGAGGTGGAACGACCTACGGGGGAAGGTACGTTCTGTGGTATCCAGACACCAGGTAGCCGTACAGAGGACTGGCGGTGGACCCCCACCTCCTCCCCCACAACTAACAACATGGGAGGAGCAAGTCTTGGCGATCATGCATCCTGAGGGTCTCGCAGGAGTAGCAGGAGGACTGGACTCTGGTAAGTCATATCTTTACTACCACCCTACCTGCATGCCATCACAAACCCCAATCCCTAACCTCACACCCATCATCCCAACACCTCACAGATACCCCACTATCACAACCCACACATCCCAATACCAAGCCCTGCATGTGACAACAATAAATGGACACCCATCACAGACCTGCAAGGACACCCATCACCACAGCATGTCCACGGGAGAGACTCACCCAGGGCATACAATCACCATCACACAGGGCCCAAGGTGATAATGCAATCACAGTAATAGAGGGAAACACACCCATTGCACAAGATGGCACACACAGATACAATAGCAATGCATTTACACTCCAACAGGACCCCTACACAACGTTAAAGGACAGGAGGTGCTAGCCATATCCAATCCCCCCACAGAAGAGGCTCACAGTGACGACAGCAGCTCTGCAAGTCTGGATCAAGATGACCAGCCGGGCCCATTAGGGACCTCTGGACAGTCGGTCCCCCTGCCACAGTCCCAACCCACCACAGAACCTCCCCCATCAGGATACACCACCACAGCACCGACCCAGCGGGCCCATGCCACTGTCCCCAGGACACGTCAATCAGCAGTGTGTCCACCACTACATGGACCCCAGGCAAACCCACTAAGACAGGATGATCAGGGACCTGGGGTCAGTGGCAGTGGGCACACGGTTCAGGGGTGAAGTACTGGGTTTTTCAGAACCCAGCGGTGCCAGGGAACACACCCTAAGACTTCGAGTCCTTCCTGTTTCAGACTACAGAAACACAGAGGCCCTCATTACGACCCTGGCGGTTTGTAACCGCCAGGGCCGCTGGACGGGGAGGCACCGCCGACAGGCCGGCGGTGCCCCGTGGGGCATTCTGACCGCGGCGGCTTAGCCGCGGTCAGAGAAGGGAAACCGGCGGTCTCCCGCCGGTTTCCCGCTGCCCCCAAGGAATCCTCCAAGCCGGCGCAGCTTGCTGCGCCGGCTTGGGGATTCCGACTCCCCCTCCCGCCATCCAGTTCCTGGCGGTTCTCCCGCCGGGAACCGGATGGCGGGAGGGGGAGTCGCGGGGCCCCTGGGGGCCCCTGCAGTGCCCATGCCAACGGCATGGCCACTGCAGGGGCCCCCATAAGAGGGCCCCAAAATGTATTTCACTGTCTGCCTTGCAGACAGTGAAATACGCGACGGGTGCAACAGCACCCGTCGCACCTTCCCACTCCGCCGGCTCGACTACGAGCCGGCATCCTCGTGGGAAGGGAGTTTTTCCCTGGGCTGGCGGGCGGTCTTTTGGAGACCGCCCGCCAGCCCAGGGAAAAACTCATAATACCCTCCGCGGTCTTTTGACCGCGGAGCGGTATTATGGAGGGCTGAATTCTGGCGGGCGGCCTCCGCCGCCCGCCAGAATCAGAATCAGGGCCAGAGTCTTCTTGGTGAAGTCAAAGATCTTGTTTATTGGCTGCAGCCAGTAACAGGTATCCTAGAAGTACAACACAGTGTATATTCTCAGGAGACTGCTCTCTTTGCAAAGCTAACCTTCTCTTTTATACAAAATATTATGCTTTAGGCAAACATTCCTTATTTTACAGTTGACCATTCACATATTTTCACTACAAAGAAATAGCAGGTTTAATAATGACAAGCCCATATTTCAGTTTGTCCAGCCCTCAATCAATTACCCAGAAAGGCTTAGTACTTTCATCAGATATCGACGGAACCCCAATATAAAGGGGCACCTCCTCCTTGTAAAGCAAGTCATAAAGAAAGAAACAGGGACAGGTGTGTGTAAGATTAGGCATGGTTTGTGTGTGATGAAAGGTTTATGATGTGTTGTGCCTTGATACTAATCTCATTCGGCCACTGGGAAAGAAACTGGCCGAACAGGTTTGGCTTCAGGCAGTGGAGTCAGCTTGCCCAGGTCACAGAGGAGTCAGCAAAGGTGTACGTGTCCTTCAGACTCGTTTTCAGCATTAGACATTGGCCTATGTGAGGGCAATCACAAAATGGCTGTCGTTTAAATGGAACACGAGGGTTCAAGACGGAAACTCTGATATTCGGGTGATTTTGTTACCCGAATATGAATACAATGCTTGTGCATACTATTCTGATCATTCTCGGTCTGCTGATACCAAAATCGTTGTGATACGACGATGTTTATAACACAGGTCCAGAATTTTCAGTACCACAGGGGACAGAGGCACAGGACAACAGGGAAGCTGGGAGGACTGCTGTGCGACAGGGGGAGCACAAGCCCAGGTAACCCACTCTCCACGAGGCACTCTTCAACATCATGGGAGCATATCACCATTCCCAGGAGACCATGGGCATGGTACTGGCCAAGTTTCAGGAGACCCAGTGGCTGCAGGAGGGACAGTACCTGGGGATCAGGGAGAACTTGAAGTCCATTAACACCACCCTTGTCACCATTGCAGGGGTGCTGGCAGACATGGCCACCACCATGAAGGAGACAGTGGCATACCACCGGGCCCCTGACACCAGCCCAAATGATGAACAGCCTTCCACGTCCGCTGGCGCTAGTGAACAGGAGGTCCTGCCACAGGAACAACAGGCCACCAGCACCCCACCCCCTGCAGAAGGAGAACCACCCCGCAAACAGTCCCTGCGATCCAGGCACAAGACAGAGAACATTGCCAAGACCCCTGCCAGGAAATAGGACTCTCCTGATTGTCACCCTTCTGTCCCACTATGTCACCCTGTTCACCTTGAACTGACATTGCTCCACTTCCTATGCCCCATTGTACAATACACCTGTGATACAAAGATACTGGACACTAACATGGATATTCCTCCACCATCACCCCAGCCAATTGAACATCTCCCTCTACTTATTAGCACTTAAATAAACACCCTTGAATCACATCTGGAGTCAGTCTGTAATTTCACAAATGTATTATTACAACCTCTTAGACAAATATCAATGTAAATGTTAATTTGCACATACCAAAGTATGACAGTTGTTGGGCAGCAGTAAACATAGCAGAAGGCAGAATGTGGTACTCAGACCTGTGAAAAGGGAAGCCAAAGTGAACTGTCAGGGTCCATTCACAGAGGTAAAAAGGCAGACCTATACAATGTCCTACAGTAGTCAGATATGAGATGAGCAGAGCCAGTCTCTTACCTGTGTGTCACTGGAAGTACTGCATGAGGATGCTGTTTTGGTTGTCAACATCTTCTTCCTCTGTCTCCTCTTCCTCACTGTCCACAGGCTCAACAGCTGCCACGAGACCAACATCAGGCCCATCCTCCTGCAGAAAAGGCACCTGGCATCGCAAAGCCAGGTTGTGCAACATACAGCATGCCACGATGATCTGGCACACCTTCTTGGATGAGTAGTATAGGGAGCCACCTGTTAGATGGAGGCACCGGAATCTGGCCTTCAGGAGGTCAAAAGTCCGCTCAATAATCCTCCTAGTTTCCCCATGTGCCTCATTGTAGCATTCCTCTGCCCTTGTCCTGGCATTCCTCACTGGGGTCAGCAGCCATGAGAGGTTTTGGTAACCAGAGTCACCTGTAAATGTCGAGGGATATATGTTAGACATACACCAACCCTTAGGGACTACCCCATACCCAGACACCTATTCATACTGTGTGGGGACCTTAGGCTCACCTATTAGCCACACACGGTGCCTCTGGATTTGGCCCATCACATAAGGGATGCTGCTATTCCTCAAAATGTAAGTGTCATGCACAGAGCCAGGATACTTGGCATTCACATGGGAGATGTACTGGTCTGCCAAAAACACCATCTGCACATTTATTGAATGGTAGCTTTTACGATTTCTGTACACCTGTTAATTCCTGCGGGGGGACAAATGCCACATGTGTACCATCAATGGCACCGGTGATGTTGGGGATATGTCCCAGGGCATAGAAGTCAGCTTTCACTGTGGGCAAATCCTCCACCTGGGGGAAAACGATGTAGCTGTTCATGTGTTTCAGCAGGGCAGATAACACTCTGGACAACACGTTAGATAACATTGGCTGAGACATCCCTGATGCCATGGCCACTGTTGTTTGAAAGGAACCATTGGCCAGGAAATGGAGCACTGATAGGACCTGCACTAGAGGGGAGATACCTCTGGGATGGCTGATAGCTGACATCAGGTCTGGCTCCAATTGAGCACACAGTTGTAGGTGATAATGATGTGTCTGTCTTCCATAGTCGACAGGTCCACCAGGGGTCTGTACACCGGAGGATGATGCCATCTCATCATCTGCCTCAGCGGATGTGCCCTATAGAGGAGAATGGAGAGCAGAGGGTCATGTACCACATAGTTTGCACAAGGGTTTTGCACTAATGTGATTAAATCGGTGTGTGGCGTTGTCTGTCCGTATTTGTGCCCAAATGTGCTGTGACGCAGTTAGGTGCCCTGCCATGTGCCACCCTTAAATGGCAGCTGCCTGACCTGTAAGGAGGGAAAATGAGGTAACTGTGCTGGCCTTGTGCAGTGTCGCGGTAGGCGGTCAAAGACCGCCGCGCAATTCAGCATTGGTTATCATTGGGCCCTATGGGCTCTAGGTGCCAATGACGATGTACGCCGGCGTTGACGGTACGCACCGCCGCAGATGTGACCGCCATTTTCTAGCTGTTCACTCACTTGATACCTGACCTTCAACAGGAGAGGACCTACACTGCAAGTGCTGCTGTGACCTCAGTCTGGAAGAGACAATGGCTCGAGTGTCTGGGGAAAGGGCCTCTACCTTTAGTGTGGAGGAGTTGGAGAGACTAGTGGATGGGGTCCTCCCCCAGTGCACGCTACTCTATGGTCCTCCAGAAAAACAGGTGAGTAAACTGTGAGCATGATGCGTGGGACATGAATTTATGGAGTGGTGTAGATGGAAGATACATGTTGGGGGGAGGCTGAGGCCTGCATGTGAGGATGGTGAGTGTATGTGTGTCAGGGCATGGGTGGGAACTGGTGGCCAATGAGTATGATGAACCGGAAGGGTGAGTATAGTTCCTTTCTTACTTTACCTTTCCTCTAGGTCAGCGTAACTACTTTTTCCTTGTCAATTCTCTAATTTTCTATTTGCTTGGTTCACTTACCACCAAGCAAAAGTTCTTCTTGTGAATCAAGAATCATGCCTTTGAGTTGCATGACCCTCTTCCCGGATTTTTGGCTTTCCACTTTGGTGTCTTTTTTAACAACCCTCTTTAACAAAACTATATTAAATTACACTATATTGCCTTGTCTTATGACGTTTTTCTCTTTCAGCCTTGAGAAAGCCCTGGCTTACGCGCCTGTGGGCCAAAACACGTGTTGGCTGAGCTTCTGCATATTTTTTGGGACTCATACTTGATTGCATCTCCACTGAGAGTTGTTTGTCTTTCAAAATTAAATTCGACTTGGAGCAACAATGATTTTGATTATAGTCTTCTTCAAGAATGTTTCCCATTTCAGGACAAATTAATTTTGGGAAAAAAAATGCACTTATATAGTGGGACCTTACCTTCCTCTTAGCAAATTTATCCTTCTACATGTGTTGTGAGTGTTAATAGGAACCACAGGTGGCGGCGCCTCCATTTCAATAAACATTACAGTTGTGCAGCAGCATTGGAAATTTGGTGAATTCCTGAGCATGGGTCCCATATATTATTAAGAGGTTTTTTTTACGACTTTATTTATTTGCCACAGGATTTTGGATCTCCATCTAAAATATAAAAATGGCACAAAGGCAGATACACTCAAGTTGAACAATTAAAAATATGAATTGCGTGCATATGCAATCTTCATTGAAGAACGGTATTAAAACAACACGTGAAAAGATACTATTTAATAAAAAGTCACATTTTATCTGTATATAGCTGTTGATTTAGCTAAAACTAGGTTGTTGCCGAATGGATAAAAAAAAAAGAAATTCTATGCATTGCTAAAACATAATTGATATTAAATCATTCCCTCCAAACATGATTAGAAGGAAGCCCAGTGACCAAACCAAAAACCTGAGAAACAGTTTTGTAATCAGCAGCTATGTTGCCCAATTCCAAAACACATCAAAACTGGCAAAATCTCTGATTACAGCCCGATAATGGGCTACCTTAGCCCACATGATTGAAAAAGGATTTTTATTTTCACCAGATAACGCAGCTGAGATTCAGTATTAGGAGGGTTTAAGGAAAGAGAGGTCACAGTCTGGAAATAAGCTCTGACTTCAAAATAGTACATACAGTAAGAGCTACAAAGATAAACAGGTTTCAGTAAGACCACTTTGATTATACTAGCTCACACAGAAAATGCAGTTCAAAGAGAAAACACCTGCCTATGTATGAGTAACAAACTATTTGAAACAGTGCATTCATAAATCAAATTAAGGAAAAACTCAATATGAAAAAAGTGTCCAATCTTGAGACCCTGAAAAACAACTCAAGCCCCTCTCCTCAACAACGTGACAAACTTTTGGAGATCTTTGACTAAAAAATAACCAAAATATGCACTTTAATGTGCAACTCTACAGACCACTCACCCTATCTGCCCATTTCACAGCCATTGCTAAACTTTTATCTCATTCAAACCTCTAACGCATACAGACTTTCTAGAACTGCCCAACTCGATAAAAGTGTCCAATTCACCTTTGCATTCTGCTCAGCCTCACCTTCCAAATATTACTTCCCACCAGCAGCGGCTCACCTGGGTTACAGAGGGCAGGTTGGCGTGTGGGAGGGGTGTTAAAGAAATGTAAATAAAAAAAAATTATAATAATAAAAACCTACCTACGTGCCGCTTCTCGCTTCACCGCTCTTCTTCCGTCCTGCAGGCAGGCACAGGTTCCCAGCCTGCCCTGCGCCAATCCTGACGCTGCTCAGAGCAGCGTCAGAATTGGCTGGGAGCACCCAGCCAGGTCACTCCCAGGCAGACTGGCAGCCTGTTGCTGGGCTGGAGAAAGCCTTCTGCGCATGTATGTTTGGCCAGCCTGCGCCGGCCATCCAAACATATCCAAACATACATGCGCAGTGAGGGGAGTGCACAGTGCACTCCCCTCACTGCTCGTCACCCCATGGCTCCGCCCCTCTCACAAGAAAGGGACAATAAACACAGTTTATTGTCCCTTCCTTGTGAAAGGTTTGCAGCTTCTACTGGTGGCGAGGGGAATGCTCCTCCGGCCAAACGGAGGAGCCACCACTGCTCCCCACCAATCCAAAGGATACAATAAACATGGGGGCAGATTTAGGAATAACTGGGTGCAGTACCACTTTTTTTGCACCCCTTAGCGTCTCCCCTACCGCCACCATGTGTGCGCTGTATTTAAAATACGGTGCACCATGGCGCAGGGTAGGAGACAATAGCGTCAACATTTTTGATGCTACTGATGTACTGTTCAGGGTTAGAGACAAAATTTTGACGTTAACCCTTAACAGTACATAAGGGCCTATTATAAATAACGGTGTGCCCCCTTTTAACGCCTGCTCTGAGTAGGCATTCAAACTGCCGCAAAGAAATCTTTCACATTTCTTTGCACCATTTTTTTGGCCCCCCTAACAGGGGAATGCCCCCCTTGCATACATTATGCCTGGCGCAGGCATAATGTGGCGCAAGGTGTTCTAAAGTGCCACAATGCATGCATTGCACCACTTTATAAATCTGGTGCAGCGAGTTTGGCCTCATTGGGCCACATTAGCATTAAAAAAGTGCGCCAATGTGGTGCAACGAGACGCGAGGCCCTATTAAATCTGGACCATCATATTTACCCCTTCACACAACAATCTTGACTAGACACTTCCTAGAATACAGGAAATTAATTATCTTCTCCATGACTACCTGTCTGGATTCAAACCTTCAGAACCTTGGAATCATCCTACTCAGGATTAGAGTGGAGCTTCTTCTTTCCGTGGACCATGACAGAAATGGCCATTATAAGTTGAGCCATCAACACATCCTCTGTGTTATGTTCAACATTTATGAATACCTGTTAGTACTGTTATCCTGTCAGCTTGTATGTGCTTGTAATGTATGCAGACAAAATACTTTTGGCTAGACAACTGATCATACTTTAAAACTAATATCACTTTGTACCTTGAACATGTGTTCTACTGGATGTAGGAAAGGTTTCACTGTATAAACTACGCTGACATTGATATTCTAATAATCGTAGCTCTTTAATCTCACTAGTAGTATAAAATGATACCTACCACCTCCATTAAATTGTGACCGGTGCCTGGCCTCCCGGAAGTGACGTAGTAGCCTACCCCGGAAGTCCCAGCCCCAAAGTCCCGACCTGGAAGTCCCCGCCCCAGAAGCCCCGCCCGGAAAGTGAAGCAGGTGGCAGGTGCCAGTACCTCCACCTAGGGGTAAGAGTAAGCCACCCCAATAGGGCCTACTGGGGGTGTTTAGGGTTATGGGATGTGTGAGCAGAGGCTTACCTGTGTATGCCATGTTGGTTGGGCAAGTAGGGGCATGCCTGGGCATGTTCAGCAGATAGTTGAGGCTGTAGGCTGGTGTTGCTTCAGCAGTGGCGAGGTGCAACAGTGGAATGGGAGCCCTAGAGTGGTGCTGGGGTCTTTTTCGAGGTAGACCATGCCCCCATAGGAGGCGTGCCTAATGCATATAGGTACAGGGCCTAGCCACAGCCAATCAAGGGAGGGAAGCCCAATGCCCCCACAAGATGCAGCAACCTAGACTGTAAGTTTGCTGGTACAGCAATTTTACCACCTAATTTTAAAACTCTTTGATATAAAGTTGCCTGACACCAGTTGTGAAAAAAAATAATGATAAATAAATGTTAAGTCACACCGGGGGCCTGGTAACATGCCCATACATAGTTCTGCAACAGGGTAAAGGGTGCTGCCACAGCCCTGGACTGTAAGTTTGCTGGTGCAACATTTCTACCGCCAAATTTTAAAGTCTCTGATTTAAAATTATAATGGTTATGAAAATAAATAAATAAATACATAAATAAATAAATAAATAAATAAATAAATAAGACATGTGTTATGAAACTGTGACTTCTTTCTATGTGGGAGTGATGGATCAGGCCTCATTAACATGCCGTCTTTTGTAAAGTGTTCTGGGGGTCTGGTACCATGCCCATGAATTGTTCTGTAAAGGTAAAATGTACTGCCACAGCTCAGAAAGGGCTGGAAAGAGCAAGTTCCACAAAAGAGGAGGCAAACCAAACAGTCATAGTTTTGTAACCGGGTAAAGTGTGCTGCCACAGCCCCAGAAGGGGCAGGATGAACCAGGGATCCATGAGAGGCGGCAAACTAAAATTCATGTAAAAGAGTGATAAGACACGACGAGGCTTCTACATGGGGAACAGGTGTCAGGGGCTGATAAGCATGGACGTCTTGTAAAGAGTGACGCAGAATACACACATGGTGCTCTTAGGCAACACATAAACTCCATGAGTTTCCCGCCTGTCTGGAGGGCGACCCCAAAGGCCGATTATCAGATTGTAACAGGTATTAAAATAGGGATGTTACTTAAACACACATCTCCACTCTGAAAATTGTCTGCAACACCTAATTGCATCTTGGCGGGATGAACTGGGTTTGGCAGAAGACTACAGAGTTAACATGGAGCAGAGGGGTAGCAGCCCCGCTGATGAAACAAACGCTATACTTAATGTAAGTAGCTATGGAATTTGTCTTTAATTTATAAAGCATTTCTGTTTTTTGTGATGGATGTACTGGCTGATGCTTTGCGTTCTCCAAAGCCCTGGTCTTTTTAAAACAAAATATATATCTATATATATATCTATATTGCCCTTTTGGGGGTCACCGCCACCCCAGAGGGGTCTTAAAAAATATTCCAGGGGATGGTGAGGGCGGTGGAGGCTGGCCCTGGGGTCTCTGCTGACCACGAGATATTTTTTTTTTTAAATGCCTGCATGGGGTCGCTGGGGGCTGTTCCTAATGCCTCTGCCACCTGCCATACCTGTTTTTGTGGTGGGGGGTGGCGTCGGCTGACCCCCAGGCCCGTCGCCAATACAAATGTTGCGACCAGCTGGGGTGACTACCCTTCGCTGCCTCTGCAGCCCCAAAAGGACACCCTCCAAGGGCTACTGGCGGCGTGCTGCAGCACTCGTAGGGACTGCAGTGGTTGTGAGGAGGGCGGGGCTCAGAATGGTTTGAAACCTGTCAGAGCCTCGCCCCATGACCTGGTAGCCATGATGGGGGCGGAAGCACTTAAATAGTGCTTCCGCCCCCTCAGCATGGCCATGCTGTACACCCTTCCCGGTGCAAGGCTCTATTAAGCCCCAGCTTTAATTACACAGGCCGGGGGGCCCATGTGCATGCCATGTCCCCGGGCTTTAATTACATTGTTTGGACTCAAAATGTACAGCTACATTTCCCATTAGGAGAAATGTAGCTGCATGATCAGAGCTGGCGCCTTGACCCCATTTTGTTCCCCAAGGGGTCCCAGGCGCCAGCTCTGATTATGCAGCTACATTTCTCATGAGGGTAGGCTGTAGCTGCATGATCAGAGCTGGCACGTGGGACCACTTGGGGAACAAAATGGAGTCAGGGCTCCGGCTCAATCACCCCTGATTCTGAAAAACAAATCCCCTGATTTTGAACAGATCACTTAAGCTCAGGGTAGCTAAAATGCTAGTCTGTAACGCAATGGCTTTCTTGTAAAAATATATATATATTTATTAAGTTATTTATTTATTTTTATTTACTTATTTATTTTTTGTATGCAGGATCTCCGGGAGCTAACATTGTCTGATGAGGAAACTGCTGCATATGAGCAAGGTGCATGTATAGGAGCCTCCGCTTTAGAAACTTATAGTAAAAACTTTATGTGTCAAAGTACAGGTATGTATTTTATTTTCTTTCTTAATGGTGTTTTTATGTATGGGTTTTTACAGACTATGACATGGAGATGCAACTAGCTGTAGACTCAATACAACAACAACTGGTAACTGAGGAGGCAGGGAACTGGTACTCTTTTAATACACCTATTACAGGTAAGTGTGTGAGTGTGTGTGATTAGAGAGCGGTAGTAAGCCTGATTATATTGTAAGATAGGATATATATACATATTTTTTTTCCCTTGGCAGTTCCTATTGATGTGTACAAGGGTACTACAGAAAGCGGTGTTGAAAAGAGAGCCCTGAAAAGGACAGCCTCCTGAGAAATGACTCCCACGCTTAAAAATGGCCCGTCCAACAAGAGAGGGGCTCTACAAAAAATGTCAACACTTAAAAGCTGACCACCCAACAAGAAAAGAACTCTACAAGCAGCACCATCACTTAAAAGTGCACCGCCTACTAAGAAAGGGGCTCTACAAAACCAACAATCAGGTGAGCTTTTAACGGATGGGACTACGTTTAAAAAAAAAAAAAGGTAATAGTCCTTACCCCTCAAGGGGGTCTAGTAGTTGTTCCCGACTGTGTATCGAGCTGTAGTGTAAAAGTAGAAATGCAGAGTATTCACCATCGCTGTTTGTAAGAAACCTTAATGTGGTTTATTGTTACTAGTTTATGCTTTTCTAGTTTTTAATATATATATTTATATATATATATATATATATATATATACATATATATATATATATATATATTTGGTTTAACTTTGTAGAACCAGTAAATAAGTTTGTAGGAAAAGAAGCGTCGCTCGAGGTGGGGCGAATGTCAATACATCTAAAGGACATCACTAAGGCGGTGCAAAATGAACCAAAGTCCGCAACTGTTGAGAATGGGGGTGCCCGGCAAGACAACATTTACGAAGGTGTTAAAGACAAGGGATTCGTGAATTTAACCACACATCCGCAGCAGCGGATTTTTTGTAAACCTATTGAAGAGACTGTTGGAGGTTGTAAAGCACCTAAGGTAACGCATGTATATGTGAAAAAGTTAAAGATGGGTCTAGCAGCTGCCCCCGATATTCAAAATGGCCCCTTAGATTTATGTAAAAAAAAAAAACTACACAGATGTTGAGGCCCTCCTTTTTTCACAGGTGCCTAAAGGTCTAGCTGCAGGGCAGATCCCGGTAGGCACCCCCTTCCAAGACCCCTCCACACAGCTTGTGACACGTAACAAAGACCAGGGTAATCTGCCAGCAGGTGTTCAAGGGGATAGGAACCCCCTGACAAATAATGACCCTGGTTTCAGTGGGCGGTTGTTGAAAGCAATGAGGCTGAGCAGGTGTTGTATGTAGTTTGTATTCAGCTTCTTCAGGGCTAATGGAGAGTTCTGAAATAACACCAACAGAGGCAGCCAACAGTCTTTCTAATGTAAACTATGTGGAATACACAGTCCCGCCCCCAAATCCAATCACATCTCACTCCGGTGAGGCCCTGGATTATTATGATCAACATTTTGTTCAGCAAGTGTTACCCTCTACACCCGATGAGGCCTATAACCCTACTAGCCCCTCCTCAAGTGTAATAATATTTTCACCGTCCTCTCCAAACCTTGAAAATCTGTATTTTGAGTTATCGTTTAACCCCATTGCAACCGCACCCAGCTGTTCACATTGGGAGCCTCTTAACAATAATATTGAAAATCCCAGAACTGCTCTAACATCAGCAATCAGGGGTAATGCACAGGTGTGCTCGCTGGGGAACCCATCTTTAGTAGACACCCATAATAGATCTGTTCATAGTCATCAGGGAAACATTCTAAAGAGCCACAGCAGCAATAAAAGCCCTACACTAATAGGCCAACCTAACAGCAGTGGCGATTTTGAAATAGCTTATAAAACAGCTTTACTGACAGACCTCAAAGAAATGCAGCAGGCTATTAAACACGTAAAAGCCAAGGTGAGCTCTATACTTTTAAAGCCGGGGAAAGCAAAAAACAAAACAAGCCTTTAAATTAAGTTTTGGCTTAAATAAATCAGGAGGTGAAAAGGAGTAAAAGCTATGTTGTATCAGCTTGTGAATCAACAGCTACCAACCTAGGGCTTATAGAGTTGTGACTAGGACTACAGACCCCGCAATAAAATTCTCATTCTATACATGTGAATAAAGCTACAAATGTGTCAAAATATAAAAAACTATTCATAAGATACTTAATTAAACTCTGTCATTCCTGCGGACCCTTAAGAACACAAAACAGTTAGAACAGGTTGACACTGGTTTAATACCACTTGAGGTACAGACAATAAGGTGTAAACGGGACCCTGATTAACCTGAAGCCATATATTTAAGAGAGGGCCCTCTGAACCCTACAGTCTGTAGACACACTACATATGAAGTTGCGAAAAGCAGACAACCTCATCGCCCAAGAGGTACTGACAGGTTGTCTGTAGTGAGTGACGGTGCAAGGACAACCTTCACAGATACAGATGTTCCTATTCAATCAGGATGTGGGAGGTTGCATCAAGACACACAGGTTGGTAACAAGCAAAAATGGTTTAAGAGCTCTAGGCTTCACCAGCATTTAGTAAGTAGTTTAAAGAAAGCCCGAATCTACACCAGAAGACGGTTTAAAAAAGTGGCTGCTCAGGACCCAAGACAGGCACCCCCTCGAGGCTTCCCCTTTGAGATCTCCACCTAGCACCAGCCCCCGATCTGAAGACTTAGAGATGGTGTTTTTAAAGAGCGTTAGAAAGAACAAGCGCCCTGTAGAGAAATTTCACACTACAGAACATTACGAGGAATTTAGATTTTTTAACCTTGAGGGCATAAACTCAGCAGATCAAGGCGTTTTAGCTATCCATCAAGCTCTACAGACACTCATAGAGCGCTTGCTGCAAAAGGTGGGGCCTAATGATTTCTTTCAACTACGGTTCCAAGGACAAGGTCTCAGTAGTCCTTTATTCACAAGAAGAACACCCCGGGATGTTTTTGATGCTGTATTTTTTTTTAGAAAACCTCTCTAGCCTTTTGCAGAGTAAGAACGAGATAATGGCTTATGGTACCTTTAGAAACATAGCTCTAGTTGTTCGAGGTCATGCCAACGGTGGTTCCAGACCTTTAGAGACTATTCTGTACAGTAAAATCAGAGGAAAGAAACAACAATGGCTGCTTGATTTTAACAACCCTACATCTAATACATGCCTGGCAGCTAGTATAGCAGGGCTACTGACAGACCGTGACACTATAGATGCTCATGTCATTTTGTCTAGAGCTAATGAAGCCCATTCAGTTCTTAAAATACCTACAGATCACCTGGTTGGTTTTGGGGACTTGGGGCTTTTTGAGAGCTATTTTGGTGTTGCAGTGAAAATTCTGTACAACAATGGCTCTTGACGGTACTTCACAACGGGGGAGCTGCTGAAAAACAAGACCGTTTATGTTCTCCACCATGAAAAGCATTTTTATGGTATCCCAAACTTAAAAGGGTTTTTAGGATCTAGGTATGTGTGTCCATACTGCAATCATATTTACAGCAATCAGATAACTCACAACTGTGAGATGCATTGTAAAATGTGTCAGACGGCTGGATGCTAAGTTTTTGCGGAGCAGAAGGTGTGCTGTGGCACCTGTAATCTATTCTGTCGCTCACAAAAATGCTTGAGCATACATAACAGGGTTGTTCGGTGCATCTTTAAAACAGACTGCAGTCGATGTGGGCATTACGTTGCAGAGGATCACAAATGCCCGGGCATGAAATGGCCCCGCTGTAAGGCATCTTTTCGGGAGGGTACAGAACACAAGTGTTACATGCGTAAGGGACACCAGCCTCCTAGAACAGAAGATTATATCATATTTGATATTGAGGGCTCCCAAGAAACATCAGTACACAAGCCCAATTATATCTACGCTCATCATCTAACCTCAGATGAGAACTGGGTGTTTGAAGGCCGATCATGCGTGAATTATTTTCTAACCACCTTCATGCAACCCATATATAAGGGGTATACCATGATGGCTCATAACTCAAAGGGGTACGACTCATTTTTTATTTTACAGAAGATAATTAGTGAAAAGGTGCCTGTAAAACTTATCACCCAGGGCTCAAAGCTGATGTTGGTAATGGCTGTACCCTTATAAATCTGTTTTATAGACACCTTAAATGTTTTACCCATGAAGTTAAGTAAGCTACGAAAAGCTTTTGGGTTTCCTGGGTGTAAAGGTTATTTCCCACATTTTTAAAACATTTTTAACACCTGGTCTAATCAGAATCATAAGAGCCTCATGCTACCGTCACACAGCTATCGCGCAGAGTATGTGGTGCCTGATGAGAAAAATAACTTTTTACAATGGTATGGTGAAAACCGTGACAAAACGTTTAATTTTCAAACCGAGTTAAAAGCCTACTGCCAGGCGGATGTTATGATATTGCACCAAGCTTGTAATTTTTTCAGAGACGCAGTTGTAGACATGACTAAACAAGTAGAAGTGACCAATCCCAACACACCTCGGGTGATCGAATCTATGGAGTACATTGACCCTTTTCAAAACATTGTGCTAGCTTCCATGTGTATGTCTATCTATAAACGCATGTTTTTACAGTCTCAAAGCCTAGCTTTAATACCACCGGACCTCTGTAAAAGTAAACAAAAATGTTACTCCATGCCCTCAATACAATGGCCTATGTACATTTCTAACAAAGAAAATATCTACATTCAACAAGCCTTAAGGGGGTGGTGAATACCGTGTGGGTCCTTATTACCTAGGCAGGTACGCCATAATCAAAGGCGTGCCAACAGCCTTTGAATACAATAGTTATTTTTACTACAGCTGCCCCTGGTGCTACAAACCCCACGAGTTTAATAAACTGCTGGGCACCAAGTTTGAGCACCTTCATAGATGACGCTGATGAAAGCTCAATATATTGAAAACATGGGTTTTGTTATGATAACCATCTGGGAACATGAGTGGATTGACAAGCTAACATCAGATGCCGAGCTGGGTCCCTTTCTTAAGAGTCATCAGCTACCTGAACCATTGGAACCCCGCAACGCTATGTTTGGGGGCCTGTACAAATGCGATACATCTGTACAGAGCTGTGAGTCTTGGGGAGAAAATACACTACTATGATTTCACAAGCTTGTGTCCATTTGTCAATAAACTGAAGTTATAACACGAAGGGCACCCAACTATTATATACCAGGACTTTAAATCTTTAGACACATACTTTGGTTTAGTTAAATGTGAAATCTATCTGCTGAGGACTTTACTTTCCAGTGTTACCCTACAGAGTTGATAGTAAGCTCCTGTTTCCCCTCTGTCAAACCTGCGCTGCAAGTAACGAGGCCACCTTATGCCTACTTAATGAAGCACAAAGGATGCTACGGTACCTGGTGTAGTATAGAGGTTCAAGAGGCTCTAAAGAAAAGATAGCGGCTTGGTAAAATATTGGAAATTTGGCACTTTGAAAGGACTACAACACAACTTTTTTCTAAGTATATTAATTTATTTCTCGGAGACAAACAGGAGGCATTGATGTTTCTAGAATGGTGCACTGATTCTGCCTTCAAGCAACAGTACATCAATGAATACTATGCTCTTGAGGGTATAAACCTGAGACCTGATTTTATAGAGGGCAATCCCACCAAACGGCAGCTGGCCAAGTTAGGTCTCAACTGCTTATGGGTAAAATTTGCACAATGCACAAACTTGTCAAACACAACCATCGTCACAGATCCTGATGATTTGTTTAATTATCTTTTTGCATCCTGTTATGACGTGTCCAGCTGTGACTTTATTAATAACGATACCACCATGCTGTGTGGAAACATGCTAAAGAGTACCCCACAACGTGTAACAATATAAACATCTTTATAGCCTGTTTTACAACTGCACATGCTCGTTTATAGCTTTACAGGTTGTTAAACTACAGGAGAGGTGCTTGTATCTCAACACAGACTCTGTTATTTTTGTAAGCAAAGAAGGGGACGAGGACCCGCCTCTAGAAGATTATCTGGGGGATTTAACTAGCGAACTCGAAAAGGACGAACACATAGTCGAGTTTGCTTCAACAGGCCCTAAGACCTACTTCTACAAAACTTCTAACAATAAAGTCTGTATAAAAGTCAAAGGCATAACATTAAATGTTAAGAATACCTTAAAAATAGTCGAAAGAATCTAGTGAATGAGTATGCCATAAAGACCGATCGTTCATGTGACAAAACAATCGTTGTAAATCAGCATTCTATAGTAAGGACCAAAAAAAGATGGGAAATCACAACCCAGCTGTTGCATAAAACATTGCGAGTGGTGTTCGAGAAAAGGGTCTATATTTCAAACCACAAAACGATCCCTTACGGTTATTAAAGATACATTAGTGTTGGGAACCTCTCCCAGCATGGATACTAGGTTGCAACACCCGTTTTCCTGCGTTATTGCGGGTCCATCAAATTGTGGGAAAAGCTATTTTATAAAAAAACTATTAGAAAATGCTCTGGGTGTTTTATCCCAAACTCCTAACAATATTGTTTGCCTTTGTTCCTGCTGCAAGGTTTTTACACAGACCTCACCCGCCAGTTCCCACACATTAGATTTATAGAAGGAATACCTAGTAGTCTTAACAACGATTTGTTACCCAAGGGCCATGTAAATATGGTAATTGTTGATGATCTTATGCAGAAAGGAGGGGACCATCCTGAGATAGAGAGAGCTTTTTCTCAGTATTCACACCATCGTAATCTGAGTAGATGTTACATCGTACAGAACTTGTTTTACAAGGGTAAGAACAGCCGCTCTATTGCTCTCAACGTCTCCTACCTAGTTTTATTTAAAAATCCTGGGATAAACAGAAAATAGCCATTATAGCTAAACAAATGTATCCCGGGAACACTCAGCTTTTTATGGAAGCCTTTAATGATGCTACCACTAAACCCCATGGCTACTTACTGATAGACTTAAAACCCTGTACTCTAGAAGACTACAGACTACGAGATGATATTTTCGAACCTGAGCTACCTGTCACCTACACCCCTAAACCGAGACCCAAAGGTTATAAAAAGAATCACTAAAACGCATGGGACCCGTTTACCTGTAAAACTTCATGCCATACGGTATTAAACATGTCTGCCCGTTTACAACGTAATATGGCTCTCCTAAAAATGTTGGTGACAGCTAGTACGCTGCAAAGAAAAGTCATACTATGCGCTGCTTCGGACGACTTAGTTGGTACCATCCCAGAAATTGCTCTAAATACCCTAAAAGGTAATGTTCCTATATCAACGAACCAGTACAGGGTGCTGAAGAAGAAGCGTCAACTCATCAAGAAGCTTAGTAATAAAATGGTTTCTCTTACCGCTAAGAAGAAACTGGTAAAACAGTCAGGGGGGCTTTATAGGTTCACTGGTAGGTATAGCTATACCTCTAATTACAAGCCTCCTATCGAGGAACTGATGGATTACGCCCAGAAAATGTATCTAGTACCACAACAGCAGCTTGAACAGCTGACACCTAGTACAAGTGATGCATGGGACATAAGGACATAAGGAGAGCTGAAACGCTCTGCCTGGATGCTGAAATGAAAGATATTTTGACCCGCACAGACTTAAAGCCTGAAGCTAAAGCGGGGTTTTACTCCTGCGCTCTTCAGAATTTCTTGCAATATTACAAGTAGGTGCAGGCTGAAAAAAAAAACTGACTTTATATACGACCGATGATGAGCAACCTCCGATAATCACTGCAACAACCCAAGGACCCTCAGCGCTAGCTCAGCAACTGGCACCCTCCGATGCTTTTGTTGAAAGCTTGTTACATAACATAAGTCAGTGGTCTAGAGGTGCAGCGCAGATGCTATTAAGTAAAATGGCTGATTCTAAAGACCTAACATCGTGAAATGACTGCAGTGAGTTCATCTACAAAGGGCAGCCAATTGTTGGGTCACACATGTACGATTTGATAACAAGTTTTACGGATCCCAAAATACTCTCACGATAGACAGCACCCAAAGGGTAGGAGCAGTTTCTAAGTGCAGTGGCGGAATTCAAAATTCTATCGTCGCTTGTAGGTAGCACCGGCCACCACCACCATCTGAAACACCATGGGAATGCCGGTGCTACATCCACGCCTCTACCATCGGCCTTTCACACCCCTTCAAAATTACCTACATCGCCTTTCTTTTCACAGTTAACCCCCTCAAGTAACCCTGGAGAAGTGCCTCTTGAGGTTAAAAAGTCTCTTTAAAATGAAGGGGTGGCTACCATATTAAAAACGTTGCTTGTGTAATGTTACTGTTTGATTGTATACTCTGTATATAAAAAAGGGTGTGCAGAGCTGTGCTTACCCTTACAGTATTTACTAAGTGCTGCTTTATTATCTCTGTAGAAGCTTTTATGTGTGTGATTCTTTGAATATTTCAAAATGCTTGTAATAAACACTTTTAACTTTTCAACACTCTTCTGTTTTTTTTTTTTCTTATCACAGAATAAAAAACGCAGAGTCAGGGTGAGTGCTTGAATATAGGCTTTTATTTCTTCATTTCTTTATTTGTTTTATTTTGAGCATGAGCATTACACAACCAAGCATTACAAAACTTTTAATTTTTGACAAATATCATATTCGGTTGTAACGAGGCTTCAATCCTTCTTTCAATTAGCGGGTAACAAGCCTATCATTGGTTACTTTATCACCTGTATATACATTTAAACAATTTCTAAAAGTTAAACCCTCTGACATTTTACAGATAAAATATATGTAATAGATAGAGAATCTTGTACCGGCAACTTGTTATATTCCACCCTAGAAGCCACTTTTTTAAATACTTGAATATTGCCTTTGTATAGATGCTGTGCTCAGGAAACCCCACAAGGCTGTCAAACACAACTTTCCGGTTAATGTCCAAAAACATAGAAGCTCACTATGTACCTGCTTTATGATGTGGATCCGTGTTAAAGACCAAAGACCGAGGCCTTTCATGACTTGTTTCAGCCGGCAGACCGTCACTTGGAAAAACACCTTAAAAGTATTTCTTAGCGTATTTATGCCTGTTTAAGAAGTCGCATATATGATTAGTGTCCATTTTATATATATTATATATATATATATATATGTATATATATATATATATATATATGTATTTTTTTTTTTAAAGATAATCAAACAGAATCTGTCCTGCATGATTAACTTGACCACCATGTTCACATTCACAGTCAGAGTGGCGCTAAAGCGGATTTCAGGTTTTAGATTTTCATTTTTGACCAGGCTATAGTGGTCACCATCTTCCTTGTCAGGGGTTAGATCAAAGGCAAATAGCGTGTAGCCTGAGACATATCCTTCGCGTGATTCGATGACCCGAATCACGCAGGTGTTTCCAGTTATCAATACTAAAACAAGATGTTCTCTAATAAAATTGGCCGATCCAAAATTGGGTGTGTATGACAGCTCCCTCATGGACTAGAGCAGCGTAGTTGATACCGTAGTGCTTGAAATTAAAAAGGTTTGAGTTGTGTAGCCCTTGAAAGCTGTGTTGTCAACAAACCCAATAATAACAAGTTTTGGTAGCTGCCCCAGAAATAAATTTTGCTGTTGTGTTAATCGGGTGCCAACTGGTATGCTGTAGAATTTCATAGAGACTCTTTCAATGGCATATTTAGCATTCAACAGTTGTAAATCAATCAATCATTGGCATTTATAAAGCGCGCTACTCACCCGAAAGGGTCTCAAGGCCCTGGGGGGGAGGGGGTTATTGCTCGAACAACCAGGTCTTGAGCTGCCTTCTGAAGGAGAGGTGGTCCTGTGTTGAGCGGAGATGGCTGGGGAGAGAGTTCCAGGTCTTTGCTGCGAGGTAAGAAAAAGATTTGCCTCCAGCTGTGGCTTTGCGGATGCGGGGGACGGCTGCCAGGGCTTGTCCGGTCGATCGCAGGGTGCGGGTGGGTACGTAGAAGGAGATGCGGTGGTTGATGAGTTTGGGTCCTTGGTTGTGAAGGGCTTTGTGTGCGTGGGTGAGGAGTCTGAACGTGATCCTCTTGCTGACTGGGAGACAGTGAAGCTTTTTCAGGTGTCCGGAGATGTGGTGGTGGCTGGGGACGTCCAGGATGAGGCGTGCAGCGGCGTTCTGGATTCGTTGGAGTTTCTTCTGTAGTTTGATCGTGGTGCCGGCGTAGAGGGTGTTGCCGTAGTCCAGGCGGCTGGTTACGAGGGCGTGGGTGATGGTCTTCCTTGTGTTGGTGGGGATCCAGCGGAAGATCTTGCGGAGTATGCGAAGGGTGTTGAAGCATGCCGATGTGACCACGTTGACTTGTCTGGTCATGGAGAGGGAGGAGTCCAGGATGAAGCCCAGGTTGCGGGCGTGGTCGGGGGGTTGGGGAGTGCTGCCTAGGGCGGGGGGCCACCAGGAGTCGTCCCATGCGGTGGGAGTAGGGCCTAGGATGAGGACTTCTGTCTTGTCGGTGTTGAGTTTAAGCCGGCTGTCCGTCATCCAGTCTGCTACTTCCTTCATTCCTTCGTGTAGTCTGGTTCTAGCAGAGGAAGGGTCGTTGGTGAGGGAGAGGATGAGTTGAGTGTCGTCTGCGTAGGAGATGAGGTTGAGTCCGTGTTTGCGTGCAATGTTTGCCAGGGGCGTCATGTAGATGTTGAAGAGGGTGGGGCTGAGGGAGGATCCTTGTGGGACGCTGCAGATGACCTTGGTAGCTGTTGATCTGAAGGGGGGGAGGCGGACTCTCTGAGTTCTTCCGGTGAGGAACGAGATGATCCAGTCCAAGGCCTTGCCTCGGATGCCGGCGTTGTTGAGGCGCTGTATCAGGGTGCGGTGGCATACTGTGTCGAAGGCTGCGGAGAGGTCAAGGAGTATGAAGGCCACGGTCTCTCCCTTGTCGGTCAAGGAACTGATGTCGTCCGTGGCTGCAATGAGGGCGGTCTCGGTGCTGTGGTTGGCCCTGTAACCGAACTGCGAGGGGTCGAGTGATTCGTTGGTTTCGAGGAAGGTTGTCAGTTGAGTGTTGACGGTTTTCTCGATAACCTTTGCTGGGAAAGGGAGGAGAGAGATGGGTCGGACGTTCTTGAGGTCTGTGGGGTCTGCTGTCGGCTTCTTGAGGAGGGCGTTGAGTTCGGTGTGTTTCCAGCTCTCGGGGAAGATGGCGGTGGTGAAGGATGTGTTGATGACGTCTCGAAGATAGGGGGTGATGATGTTGTCGGCTTTGTTGAAGATGTGGTGGGGGCATGGGTCAGCGGGTGATCCTGAGTGGATGGAGTTCATCGTGCGGGTGGTTTCCTCGGTGGTGATCGGGTTCCAGGCGTGGATGGTGGTGCTGTGGGGGGTGGGTTCTGGTGGTGGGTTCGCGTTTGTTGTGGTGAAGCTGTTGTAGATGTCGGTGATTTTGTGGTGGAAGAAGGCTGCGAGGGAGTCGCAGAGGTCTCGTGAGGGGGTGATGGCGTTGTTTTCGGCGTCCGGGTTGGAGAGTTCTCTGACGATGCCGAAAACTTCTTTGCTGTTGTGGGATTTGTTGTCAAGTCTGTCTTTGAAGGATGATTTTCTTGCGGCGCGGAGGAGTTGGTGGTGTTTCCGAGTGCCGTTTTTGAGGGCTGACATGTTCTTGTCGGTCTGGTCGAGGCGCCAGGTTTTCTCGAAGGTGCAGCATTGTTTTTTGGAGTCCTTGAGGGTGGAGTTAAACCAGGAGCTTCTTTTGTGGTTGGCTCCGTTCGCTCGGGTCTTCAGGGGAGCCAGGATGTTAGCGCAGTCGGAGATCCAGCTCGTGAGGTTGTTGGCTGCTTCGTTGGGGTCTGAGGTGCTGGTGGGCGGGTTCTGGAAGAGAGCTGATGTGAGTTGGTCGGCGGTGATTCGGTTCCATTGCCTTCTCGGTGGTTGTTGAGTGTGGTGGTGGGTTGTGGTTTTCCTGTAGCTGAAGTGGACGCAGCTGTGGTCCGTCCAGGAGACTTTGGTGGTGTGGTTGAAGGAGATATGTTTGCTGGAGGAGAAGATGGGGTCGAGCGTGTGTCCGACGTAGTGGGTGGGGGTATTGACCAGTTGTTTGAGTCCGAGGTTGGAGAGGTTGTCCAGTAGGGTGGTGGTGTTGTTGTTGTAGTTCTCCAGGTGGAAGTTGAGGTCTCCTAGGAGGATGTAGTCGGCGGAGGGGAGGGCGTGTGTGCTGACGAAGTCTGCGATGTCTTCGCTGAATTTGGTGCGTGGTCCGGGGGGTCTGTAGATGAGGGTTCCTCTGAGGGTGGTTTTGGGGTCGCTGTGGATTTGGAAGTGGAGGTGTTCAGCGTCGGAGAGTGTGTGGTTGGCGTTGGTTGTGATGCGGATGGAGCTCTTGTGGACGATGGCGATGCCGCCTCCGGTGCGGTTGGTGCGGTCTTTCCTGATCATTTTGTATCCGTCAGGGATGGCTATGGCGATGTCGGGTGCCGAGGAGGGGTTCATCCAGGTCTCAGTGAGGAAGGCGATGTCCGGGGCTGTTGAGTCGATGAGGTTCCACAGTTCGATGGCGTGTCTGTGGACGGATCGCGTGTTGATCAGGATGCATTCGAGGTTGTGTCCGGGGGTGTTGTTCTTGTGGGGTGCGTTGGGGGTCCGTAGGCAGGTGAATCGGCAGTTGCGGCAGGTAAAAGGACCGTGGGTGCGTCTCGGGGTGGTGCGGCAGCAGCCCGGCGCTCTGCCGGGGTTGAGTTTGGTCAGGGCGGCGGTGTCGTAGGTCAGGTGTGGGTGGTGGGGGTCGCGGGGGCTAGGGGTCGTGGTGCTGGGCGCGGTCCAGGCGCGGACTGGCCCAGGCGGACTTGCCTTGGGCGTGCCTTTGGCGCGCCAGCTGCGTGCCCGCTGCGCGCGTCCGCTGTGCGGTCTCGCAGCGGCCGCCATATAAGTGGTAGCCGGGGAGGAGGGGTCAGCTGGGAGGCGTGCAGTGGGAGGGTAGGCGGGGGAAAAAAACATCGGGAAAAGCGGCGAGGGCAAAAAAGCGAGAGAGAAAAACGAAGCTTCAACATGAGCCAATCTGACCATTGGTGACACATTCACTCTCTTTACATACAGGCTGGCAGACTGTATGAGCAGTTTATACTGTTCAGCACCCTCAACAATGAGGCAGAAAGCATCTTTGTTGCGGGTGAGTTTGATCTTCAGGTGGATGCCGTTAATGATTAGTTTATCTTGGAAGAAAAGGTCTGAATGTATTCGTCCCAGGAGTTAAAACTGTCTACTACCGGTGGCAAAGCTTTCTCTTTTTACAAAGCTACATTAAGCCCATCTAGAGCAGTGTTTTTAAACTGAGCATAAGTATCTTTGTAGAAAAGCCCAGCTGAAAGCTGTGTGTCCAAGGCATCGCTGCTGTAGTTCAGAAAACTTTCCATGTACGCCCTGTAGGCGTACATGTTGTCATTTTGCGTGATGAGTCTGTCGCCCAGGGTAATGACCACCTGATTAAACATCGTCGCAATGGGGTAGGCAAACATTGCACTCTATTGGTCGCAGCAATATTGGATCAATCCGCTTTTTCAATTTTACAACCCGATGTAGCAGAGTGTTGTTGAGATCTAAATACATATCCGTGGACCCCGACACGTAAAACTCTATTGGGACCAGGGGTGTCAGGGCTGCTAATGGTGATACTTCCATGAAAAAACTGTTTTTAATACTAGTCTGTGTAGGCTTTGGAGAAAACAAATCTAACTCCTAATTGGCACATTCACCCAATGCGCAGTGTACAAACGCCATGTTTTGGGGTGACAAATCTTTTCGAAAATGTTAACGTTAGATGGTGTTCTCTTCTTCATAGCTCTCTTCCGGCTTGGAGATCTTCTTTTGTGAGCTCTTTTTGAAGAACGCTTCCATTTTTTATAGGGAGCAGGGGGCCCTCGGCGTCGCGAAAACCTCCTCTTCCCTTAATACTAAGATGTGGCTTGTACAACACTCCTGACTCTTCTTGGGGCTGTTTGTTCATACATTCAACGACTGCTGACTTCACAGAACCCACCACTTCTTGGGCAATATTCTTGGCAGCTGTATTTTTGTGTGGTTTTGCAATTTCATAGCCTTTTCTCAAAAAAGGCATAGCCCTTCTGAACAAACGATGGAAAAAGCCTCCAAGGCCGTCCCCGTACATAACAAGAGCGCCTTTAATGTAGGGGGCCCTCCATATCCCACCTGATACCTGTAATACTCTCTATACATAGATGGGTTGCCATAGGATTTCATAGGCACCATGATGACCTCTTAATAGTCACCGTCACAGCAGGGTCTGAAATGAAACTCAACAATAACTTTCCAGAATTTAAAGGACACAGGTTCAGACTGATCATCAAAGACCATAATGGTTATTCAAAATTGTTATGTAGTCAGGCTTAATATATTGAATATTAGCTATTGTGTTGTTTTCACCCCTCATTGGAACCCATCTCAGCAAGGGAACATAACTATCTCCCACTCTCTGCGGCTCTATTATATCCGTATAGACATAGAGTGTGAAGAACACCCCCATCAATGTCGAGACACGTCAGATCTAGCTCCTGCTTTTTTTTAAATGTTGTACAGTTCCTAAAACCCTGTTCAACTTCTTTTTAGTGATAAACTGTGCATCCTGGCTGGGCGCTTTAATAAAAACCTTCCTTCTAACGCTGTCTAGCACCAGTTGAACGTCCGAATACCCATCAATGACTGATATTGTCTTGTTAATGGTATCCACAACCGCATTAAGAGTAGGGTAGTATACGGGGGTAAAACATGCAATGCATAAAGGTTCAGTTTGGGACTTCTTTATACTGAATTTAACTTTGGACCTCTTAAACGTATTACATGTACGGGTGTATCGGATTTCTGATAAGGCGACTTCCCAATCCCCTTTCAAATCCACAGGTTTAGCCAATTTGACCATGTAATTTGATAATTTATTATCAGGGAACATACCCAACGATGCATTAGAGGGTTTGTAATATAAAAGGATGATGTCTCCATATTGTTTTCTTCTTTTTTTTTTTTTTAGAGCTATCGGTCTTCACACGTAATGCAGGGAGTTGACCAGCACCCAACTGTTAAATTTCTCAGGCCATCCCCACCATTTAATAAAGGCCTGTTTTTTTGCCCCCCTCCCTTTCCACTCTAGATTCTTTTCAACCCTGTAAACCCTATTTACATCATCTGGGACCTTTTGCAACTCTTCACTGTAAAAAACACCAGTCACCGCTTCACTAGAGTAGTCATTCAACCTATAAATGTACACACCTTCTTTAAGCTCCATGCTCTCAACTATAAATATCTCATCGCTGAAAGTCTGTTGATAACCTTTTGTAAAGACCCCTTTCAATTTTGAAACCCTGACATGGTCCCTTTTTTTAAAAACAGGCTTCTTTACTCTGGCGCCAAAGTAAATGCTGCATGCCTCCTCCGCACCAATAGAGAATTTCCAGCCGTTACTCTACCGGGGCCATTTTGATAGTTCGATGATAGTTGGCATTATAAACAGCTAAAAAACTCCTGTAGAACCAGTACGTATCGGTAGGTGTTGTAGGCCGTGAAGTATCTCCACATCTTTGATTTTAAGGTTCTGTTAAAGCGCTCTATAACCGCTGTTTTTACCTCTTTGTGTGTTGCAAATGCTGAACCCCATACTGTTTTAATAATTTCTGAAATGTTTTGTTTAATAATTATTTTCCGCTGACTGTTTGTAGTTTTTGCAGGGTTCGGCCTTTACGAAAGATTACTTTTAAGGCCTTGGTGACACTTGTTCCACTTTTATCATTTAGCGCTTCTGCAAAGGCTTATTTAGGCAATACATCTATAACTGTTAAGTTGTAAAGGGCACCATTATTATGCTTTGCCAGATCATGAAGGCTTATTATGTCAGCCTGCCATTGATAATCTAATTGTGCATTAAGGATAGTGGGCCTCCTCTTAAAACATCTCCTCGCTGGCTTGTGGAGTGAATACTCCTCTTCACCCGATAGCCATGCCTTAACCTGTGTTCTGCTTATCGGCTCATTTTTTTTGTAATAAAGCTTCTTTAACACGGACCCCAACATGTTAACACTTGTAAATCACAGAATGAAAGACGTTTGTTTTGTGTATAGGCATTTTATTATAAGTCAATAGGATAACAAAAAATCATCATTCCATAATTTACAAGCTTACACTATAGGTGATAACAGCATTGAAAAAAAAAGTCGTATACAGGCTATTCAAGATGCATACACATTATCGCCTACCCTACAGATAGAATTGGGACATGTGTCTCAAATGTCGGCGTAAAGTCACATATCTTGATATTTTTAAAGATACATAGTTGATAGCACTGTATAGGTAAGCCCCATCACCCCTCCAATAACTCTGTACAGCTAGGATACTGGCAGCGGTCAATAGTTCATACAATTCTCTTTCACACATCAGGAAGCCTTTGTTTCTAAAATAATCTTCAGTTAAAAGTTCAAAGGCTAAATTTAAGCTGCACATCCTGGTCAGTATTAAACCTTGCATATAGTTTATATATGTGTTCCAGAATGCATCTTTACTGTCATCCACATACTGTCACAGCATTCGCATAAGCATCTAGGACTGCCATGCCGGGGGGCCTCTAGCAAACAGACCATTTTTGAAAAGTACAATGTCGTTGGATGTATTTCAGCTATTCTTTCTTTAAGCAAATCATATAACACTTTAGCGATACACTGGTATCCCGGCACTGGCTCAGAATCATCTGGGATCCCCATCTCCTGCTCCATATCCTAAAAATAAGTATTAAACAGTCAAACAGTAGTTCATAACAACAGCGTTTATGGTATCCATTAACATTCATACATTTAATGCTCCGGCTCTTTGTAACAAGACGCTAATATGAGTTGTTTATTTATTTTAATCTTAAAACATTTTTCGAGGGGAAATACACCTCATTTGCTTTCTGCTTTTATAATAAACATCAGCACCATGCTTCTCTATAGATCATTCTGCCATCTTTCTAATAGCTGCACTGCACTTTACCCACATGTTAGAAATATTTGCGCCAATGTGATACGCATTTTGGATTTCTCTGAGTGCATGTGACAAGACCCTAACCATAGCAGGTCTGACATGTTTTTCACCCGTTAGCTGGTACACCGACTTTAACAGTTTATATAACTTGCGGGGTCTATCAAATGACACATATAGCAGGTAGTTTCAGCCGTCTATGATGGAAATAGGCAGTCATGAGCCGTCTGTTGTGGATCCTTAGTTTTATGTAATACAAACAAAGAAGGGCTAATATTTCGGGAGTGTTTAGAGAAAAGTTGGTCCTGTGTACGGTACTCCCATCATAATACCAAAAAAACAAAAGTACACAGTTCCAGCCAAAAGACTAGTACACATGTATACAGTAAGTAATAGAGTGTATGAGTCTGCTCTTATTAGAACAAGAGCCCTCACTCACCAAACGGTGACATGCTTCATCATCGGGCTTTTGCTCCTCGTCAGGCCGGCACTGCAGTGCCTGACGGGCCCCTTGTGGGGGCTCTTTGCCAGAGATCTTTTAAGTGTAAAGAATGCCGGTAGCTGAGTGCTAGTATGTGGGATTGGTATATGGGTATGTGAAAAAAAAAATGGCTAGAGGTCTGGAAATATCGTATTTAATCAACTCAGACCCCTGTCATGATTACAAACAGAGTGTGGGTAAGGATTAAAAGTAATGTCCAGTCCACCCTCAGAAACAAAAAAACTGTCAGTCCCTGAATTGGGGGAAAGAGTTCCTGTCAAGGGGTTCCCTTATATACAATGTATGCTCAGAAAAAGTGGTGTATCCTTCTACGTCACACCAGTCACCTCCTCAAACCGCCGTGACTCAAAATGTATATTTATTTTTTCACAACTCATCTCAGGCAGCTTTATATCAAAGACTTTTAAAATTAGGCAGTAAAATTACAGTACCAGCAAACTTACAGTCTAGATTGCCGCCTCTTGTTGGGGCATTGGGCTTCCTGACCTTGGTTGGCTGTGGCTAGGCCCTGTACCTATATGCATTAGGCACACCTCCTATGGGGGCCTGGTCTACATTCAAAAAGACTGTGGAAGACCATTCCACAGTCGCACCTCACCACTGTTGAAGCAACACCAGCCTACAGCCACAGCTATCTGCTAAACATGCCCAGACATGTCCCTACTTGCCCATCCAACATGGCACACACAGGTAAGTCTCTGCTCATGCATCCCATAACCTTGAACACCCCCAGTAGGCCCTATTGGGGTGTCTTACGCTTAGCCCTAGGATGGAGAGCCTGGCACCTGCCCCACTTCCCGGGCGGGGCTTCTGGGGCGGGGACTTCCGGGGCAGGACTTCTGGGGCTGGGATTTCCAGGGCGGGCTCCTACGTCACTTCAGGGGGGCCTGGCACCTGTCAAAATTGAATGGTGATGGAAAGTATCATTTTATACTACTCTCACTTTTTATTCTCCAACTGCCTCCCTACATTAAGGGTGTTCACTACTACCCTCTTTACAAGTTAAAAACCTGAGGATTCTTTCTGATTGTGACATAGTGATTGATCGTGTATTTATTAATCTTCCCTACTCCTTAAAATTCAACCTCACCCTCCACTAATCACCAGGAGGGGCTAATGTGAGCCCTGGTTGTGGTCTGCATGAATTACTGTAGTATTATTTACACACAACTCCTCTTATTTTCAAGCCTACAAAACTCCAGAATCAAGTAAACTGAATTTGTCCAATCCTCTGCATATGCATTAATTCACTGGCCCTCTGGGTCAAGTATAAATTGTTATGCAGTGTTCATAAAGTGTATTGGGTAACAGTCAGGAACACCTGAAGAAATGTGATCTCTAACCAGAAAACCATATTAAGCATCTGCATACCTGATCAACCAATTTCCTTTCAACAAAATGAAACATGGAGGAAGATCCCTTCCAATGTAAAGCTTTAAAATGAAGAATGGCCTAAATCCTAATATGAGGTCCGAACCCAAGCAAAAGAGATTTGAGAATAATTGCAACTAGTAGTTTGCAACCAATAAATAGTACATCTGGTCCTAGTTTCACAAATTAGTCAGAAATGTACTATAACTTGTGTAGGATTCACAAAGTTGTCTATTTGTACAACTTAGAAGCTGTGGCATGTTCCTGGGAGTCCTCTTGGAATTTTATGTCAATTCTTTTTCACAGCCCTGCAAAGTCGTGCTTGCTTGTTACATGTAATGGAGGGGCGCATTTTCACTTCATTAAATATATTTTTTCTCCATGGGCAAAATTCTTTCAGATGTATTAAATACCTAGTAGAGGGATTTCTGTAATCGTTTCTAACCCAGGACAAGGCTCAGTAAATATACCTAAAGATATTTAACTTTCTAATGTTCACAAAATAACACAGGGCTTTTTCCACCAAAGCACCCACTCTCTGCTTCTTAGAGAAGAGTTACTCACGCTGTAAATGCAGGTTTAGAGAATATCAAATATGGATTTATTCCAGTAAATCACTAAATAAACAAAAGTAGGTCAAACATGGGAGTGCAAATGGCTTAGTTGATTCAGAAAATTTACCCATGCACTGTGGGCATTTTCTAGAGGAAATATTTTTCCAGTGTGGAAAATCTGGATGTTTTAACTTCTTATGAAAAGTTGTCAGATGTTCCTACTGTTTTTGTCTGTGATGGGTGTTTTGGAAGTTATTACAGTCATCTACTGTTTGGCGGAGTGGGAAATCAGAGGTAATTCTATCCCGATCAACTCACAATTTTCTCCTGCTTTGCCTAGAGATTTAGAGATAGGATATCTTTGTGTTTAGGATGGTGGAACTTCAGCTAGCACAGACATTAGGAAACGTTGACCTTAAGGTCTATATACCAAAGGCCCACCCTGTCTGTGATGGTTGCATACATTCAAAATGCAGGGATGCAATCTCTATTTTGCATAGGATCCATTGACTGTTGCAAGACTTGCAAAGGATTTTTCAAAGCTTAAAGTTTCAAAATCAGTTGTGGTAACAGTAGTACTTTGAGTTAAGTATTCATGTAGGTGTGTCTACACAAAGAAGTCCACTTTTTAACATTCCATTCCATTATCCAATGTTTCATTAGGATATTTCAAAGCAGGCAACAGTTTATGGATCCTCTATATTCTCCAGTTACAGGAGATAATTTCCACATGGATGCTCAGGTTTCTCTTTTTGGACCTTTCCCCACCTTTAGTCCCATGCTCAAGCAGGTGGTTACAGTCTTAGTTTTGGAGTAAGGATTCAAGCTGGAGGTTGAGACTGTTTTCCTCAGGAGACCAATTCAGGAAGTTTACAGCAGTGTTGGGATTTTGTAACCATTTTCCTTTTCAAAACTTATTCTGAAAAAAAAATGGGTGATGTATGTTCTTATAAGGTGTACTAGCCTTTTAGATGTTGGCTGGTAGTCTGAATTAGTCACTAGATTTTTCTCACAATTCCCATTCCCATGTCCTCAACAGCTTGATGTCACCCTTTCTAGTGAGATTCAATCTCAAATAATTCTGAGAAGCACAATCTGGTAATATCCAAAATAATGGACAGTTCCCTTTTCTGAGCAGATGCTCTCCCTTTCCACATCTCTGTGCTTATTTTTACAAGCTAACTGACGGGAGCACACATAGATGCTGCCCTCCTTGAGTAGCTGGAAAATAGTAATACAGAGATTTATTGTAGCATTATCTCCAAAGTGATGCTGGAACTATGCACCTGATTGTCTATTGCCAGAAGGCTACCTCACCAAGTATTTTGAATTTCTAAATCTTTAATAACATTTCAAATTACAGATCCTTCTTTCTGGACGAATTCCTCTAATTCACTTTTCACCTACAGATATAAGGCAACACTATTTTCTTTATGAAAGAAAATAACATATGGATAGACAGACCAAAGGCTAAACAGCTACCATCCAGCAAGATAAGATGCAGACTTTTGGCTTCAATCAATTAGTGAATTGTTCCTCACACTGCTAGGCATTCAATGAACGTCATGTTCACAAATAATCTTGAAACCTGCAACCTGGCAGTTCAAGCCCAGGCATGGCCAGATAACTTCTCTCTTGCCTTTAAACTTTCATACCAAGCCTAAGAAATCATCTCTCTATCTATATTGTAAATCAGAGTCCCCAATCCACATTGGAAACTTTTCAAACGTAAGTACAGAGTGAACTTAGAGTGTCACTAAATACATCGACCTTGAATCAATCAGAAACATTGGTTGCGAGTATCTACCATGACATCTCATCTGTACGAGACCTTATAGCCCCTTCCAAACCCTAAGAACTCAATATTGCTTGCATACCCACCAACATGTGACTAAATAGTGAATCGAGTGAGCTTGGAACAGCAATGGTGAAAGTTCTCGATCAAAGAGGACAAAAACAGCTACAAGAAATAGGGGAGGCCACAACTAAGCTATCAAGAGAGCCAAAAAAGTGTACTATAAAAAACACATTTAATAAACACCCATTCACATGAAGAAAATGTTTAAACACTTCCAGGAATTTTCTAAACCGGATTCTATTAAAAAATGACCACTGTTCATCATAGCAACAGTGTGACAAACTCATTGAGTTGTTCATGGCAAAAATTGCCAAAATATAATTTAATGTAAACTCCCCAGCTACAATCTTCCTGAATCTACAATCTCCTGAATTCCTTCACTTTATGAAAATAGGTGTTTTCTGAAACTAGCTTCCAAAATAAAGGCATCCATATTTACTTTGGACTGGTCCTCTGTTGCATACCTCAAACATATCTTCCTTGCAATTGTTTTTAAACACAACTAACCTGATGAAAGCTTCCCTCATCACTGGTAAAGTCCTTGGCCCCATGAAATATGCAATAATGACCCCCTCAAGAAGAACTATTCTGCCTACCCAAAATCCTGGCAAACCACTAACCCATCTACCATCTCCCATTCTTCTCCAAAATCTTGAATCCAAAGTCAAGACTATGTTAAACTGAAAAATCTTCTCTTCAAGCAATAGCTATGTATTGATGACGCAAGGGGTACAGAAATCACATTGCCTAAAATGAGAGAAGGGCTTTTTCTCCTCCTGGATGAGAAAAAAAAAATGTTTTTATACTTCTTGATCTTTCTGCTGCCTGTGACATCATAGCTCACACAATCTCGGGACCCATACTGCAACGGCTTCAAATCATTTCTCTTCAATCACAACCAAAATGTTAGTTTAAACCATTAGCATCACCAGAATCATCAACAGGTTAGTTCAGGCTTTCCTGAAGGATCATCATTCTGGTCCACATGTCCACTGGATAAGACACAGCCTCTTCTACATGAATGCCACCAAAGCCTACATCACCTGTTACCTATTAATCAGAGACAATGATTTCTAATCTCTTGCATTCAACTGGCCCTCCTATCTAGGAATGCTCTTGCTCACCGGGCAAAAAGTAAGGAACCATCGGGGTTCTCTATGATGTTGACCTCCCTTTCACTCTCCTGGTCAACACAGTGGGGAAGTGTATAAATATGCAGTTTTCTCTTCTGCTTAAATTCCTCCCCCATCTTCACACCAATCCAAGAGTCAAGGTTAAGGGAGCCCTTATCAAAGAAGCATCTACTTAATGGAGCAATCTATTTTAGCCACTCAAAAACTCCTTTCCAGACTTCAAAGACTACTGAACCAATCAGCAAGGCTTTGCCTTAACCTTTGTAAGCATGACCACCTTAAACCCACCTTTAGAACACTTTGGGCTAGATTTATCCCAACAAAGCTCAGCATCCAAAAATGGTTTGTTGTGTGCCAGGAAGAGAACAGGAGAGTGCATTATCTATAAAGTTATGGCGCACTCCTCCCCGCACACCTAGCGCCAATGCAGAATATTGCTGCTGTGTGCCACTCTCACTCCTTTGCACCATAGTGCAAGGGTGTGTGCATTAGTCTAGCATAGGTTTTGTACTGGAAGGGCTCCCTTGAAGTACAAATTACAGTGCCTGGACAGCTTTTAAAATCTTTCTTACTTTGTGTGCTGTACAATGCAGTACACATGAAGAGACGGAAAAGAAAGGAAGCATTCAAATATTTCTCCTTTCAAAGCCTGCTTTCAAATGGTGTTAATTTTTTATACATAACAAACCCCCGTTTCAGAATTTTGGTAGAGAGTTTTAGGTCAAAAAGCATGGGTGGTTGCATAGGAACACCCAGGTAACACCCCCTTGACGCTAAGCAGTGCAAAGCAGTGCTTCACGCTACTTTGCCTTTCATTTAGGCAATTTCCAGCACAAAACAAGTTTAGTGCTGAAAAGTAAATGCCAAAAAGAACATTTTGTGCTGGTTAACACAAAATGTTCGTAAGTAGGGCCCTTGATTGGCTCCCTGACAACGCCAGACTCAAATTTAACATCATATTCACTGTCCGGGAATGCCTTAAAACCAAACCTAAGATTCTAACCCATATGCTTGGTTTCAGGAAACAATTAAAATCTGAAATTTTCAAACCTGCCTTTAATTACCTTAGCACAGTACCGAGACACATCTGACGAATTTCTGACACGTTTATCCACCCGGCCTTACAGACTCTCTGCCTTTCTGTTTTACTTCTCCCACCTCTGTCAAGCATTCTTGCTTTAACTGAAAACAAATGAGTAGCACTTATAAAAAGTATTAAGGATAAATAAATTCATAACTACAAATAAAAAATAATAATACAAATGTAAAACTAGCACAGAGATAGCAAGAGTGACTCTTTTACTCATCGAGTACTCAGTTATACACAAAACAAAGAGTTAATTCTGGACAATAGTAGGTTCTGACACGTACTGTCAGGAGTTTCTAAATTTAGATTCCCGAAAATGTCTTGTTCTCTAAGAAGATTTTTATCAAATAAATATATTAATTAGCCACACCTACTGCAACAGAAATGGTTTCATCATAAAACAAGAACTATTGGGCTAGAATGTTATTTTTCTTAAAGGCATGCAGCTGGACTCAACATGGAATAATGCGCAAAATTGTACAGCACATACTGTCTAGAGTTTCCTACTTTAAACCCCAGGGTACTTGTCCAAAATAAAACGGCGGGCTCACTTAACTGCATTATAATTGTGGAAAGTGAACAATCATACTTAAGATAACATAGTGTTGCCACTCTCTGTCAGGAGACTTTCTACTTTAGTTTGGACATCTGTCACGTCTAATTAACATTCTTTCCCCATGTTTCTGTTGATGTATTCAATTAGCGGTTAAACACATTCAAAGTGTACATGATTTCTTCTAATGTTTGGCTGCTATGTGCTCGTTTTTTAGAGTCCTGTATAGTTTAGTGCGAAAGCGTCACATAAAAGAAAAGAAAATATTTTCCACAGAACTTTTAATACATTTTCACAGTAATATGTAATTAAAAAGAAGACATGTTCAAAGGTTAATACATGCGGGGTATGAACTGAGCTAGGAATTAAGGCTGCAAAGGGATGCTCATTCGCTATGTTTTCTCAGCAGCCAGACATTCAAGAGAGAAAGAAACAAGCACTAGAACTGCGAAATGGTCTGGCTTTAAGTGGTGATATATGGTAATTCGCTTAGGGACGTGAGTTAAGGCTGTAGAGGTAGGCCTGCTTTATTTTGATGCACGAGAGGATTTGTGCCTAAATATGAAACACAGTAATTTCCTTCTGGGAAGAATTACAATGAAGGAATCAAATCAAGGCCCAGATTTACAAAGGTGTCAAGCAACTCAGCTCAGCACATAAAGAGCCTCATTACGAGTTTGGCAGTCTTTTGGCAAGACCGCCATGCTGGCGGCTACGAAATGACCGCCTTGTAGGCAGTAATCTGACAGCCATATTACGAGTCACACAGTGAAGCCAGCCAAAATCCAGCCAAATTTCCGACACCGCCAGGACACTGGAGGGTGGGAAAGAGGCGGTCCCACCAGCACCGCCAGCATGCCAAAAAACCTCCGATAATATTACAATCCACAAATCAAAATAGGGCTTCTTCCATGGCAGAAAACCAATGACAGTGTGAACCATGGCGGTTGGCGGTCACATCAGTAATACAGCACACATCTGACACACTTATACACTGCACCATAAAAACACACCCATTCACACCCCACAATCCTTTGCAGCAAAAACGCCAAAAGAAAGCCAGATAAAAGCCCCTTAAAAAAAATTCACAAAGCTTACAATAGTCACCCCTACACATTTCACCTCGCACTCATTCCACACCTGCACAACACACACAAAACACAAATTAGTACCCCACACAATAGACACCAACTGTCACCCACTCACATCACAGCACCCACACATCATCACCAATTTGTTTTCCTTTCCATTTCTTCTACCTAATTGTCTTGTCCACCACTACCATGTCCCCACAAAAACATCCACGTTTCACTGATGATAAGTTGAGGGTCATGGTGGACGAAATTATCAGAGTAGAGCCACACCAATTCGGAGCACAAGTTCAGCAAACATCTATTGCCAGGAGAATGGAGTTGTGGCAAAGGATAGTCAACAGGGTAAATGCTGTAGGCGGCCATCCACACACAAGGGAGGACATCAGGAAGAGGTGGAACGACCTCAGGGGGAGGGTCCATTCCATGGCCGCCAGGCAGCAACTGGCGGTCCTCAAGAATGGCACTGGGCCCCCACCTGCTGCCTCAACTTTCACATCATGGGAGGAAAGGTCTTGGACATCCTGCATCCTGAGGCCCTGACAGGAATACCTGGGGGAGTGGAGCCTGGTAAGTCACAACACCATTGATGTCACCAACAAATTTGTCTTGCATGCTCACTGATCACCTTTGGCCACCTCAACCAACCAACCCATCACCCCTGTGTCCAAATATCCAAATACCCCTCTCTGGCATGCCTCATGTCAATTTAATCACCTGGTTCCACATTGTCTATGTGTTGCATGGGGAGTACAGGGACTGACAGCACTACAACTCCCCGCCGGCACTGTTCCCCCTTTAAGAAAACCAGAACAGTGTACTATAAGTAAAATATCCTTGCATGTGAAACTAACAATCAGTTCAACACACCTGAATGCACCACTATTGTACAGTCTATGGCAATTACATCAATGCTATGTTCTACTACAGCACTATTAGAAGCAACACACAGCTTCAGCTGTGTTCCCTACTAAACTGACCCTTGAAATTACCACCTAAACCCTGTCATGTACTCGCCTGGTGAGGAAAACTATATAGGAGGCTAGATGTACTTGTAGTACACCCATACAGAGGCCCAGGTTAAATGTTAACTCCCATACTGTTGGCCAGCTCTGTCACCATAGTGCATTTTGCAGCTGTTAGTTGGCTCAATTATGCTATACACCTTACCAGGAGTTTTTTGTTATGTCTTTACTCAAGCAAGATATGTGTCAATTAACATTCATCTAACCACCAAAGTACTCCAAGATATTGGAGCATGGTGTATGCAACTGGAAATCTCTGTGTCCCACATAGCTGTAACCCAGATTTGAAAGCAGGTGCTATTGCCAAATCAGGGGATCATGTATAGGGTTTGTGTGCATGTCACATAGCATGTCTAGCAGTCAAACTTTGATATTGCCTGTTGCATTACTTTCAAAATCTGTGTGTTCCACTTTTCCTACAGGTAACCTTGCCACTGTCACCATGGAGAGGATACCAGAGGCTGCCAATATCCCTCTGGATGAAGGCCCCAGGGAGGAAAATACCCCTGAATGTATGGACATTGAGAACAAAGCTGGCCCATCTGGGACACCAGGTCAGTTAACAACTATGAGCCTTATCCTGCCCACATCAACTCCTCCCAGCCCTGTTGCACCAACATCGTAGGCAACCATTCGCCCCCAAACCTGTGTCCCAAGGCCAGTGTGTTCCATCTTGTGCCCCCAGTACAGGTACCTGATTCTCCTGTTGTGAACCCAGACAATGATGGACCTGCTACGAGTGGGAATGGGCCAACTGTGCCAGGGGGACAGGCACGTGGGGGTAGGGTGAATGGGAGGGATGGTATAGGCAAGAGGATGGAGGCTCCTAGGGACAAAACTGGCCAGGACACCATCTCCCAAGTCTTGGGAGCTTACCAACAATCCCAAGGCGTGAAGGGCCTGATACTCTTACCATGATGGGGGAGGTTAGGCATCTGCAGAGGGACACCCACCAGGAAGTCATACAGCAGTGGCAGGCCCAAAATGCCCAGTTTGCTTCCATTGTAGGGGTCCTGAGAGACATAAATATAGCCCTGAGTAGGTTTGGTACCCAACATCCGGCTTCTTCCACTAGCAAAGAAACATCAGGCCCTTCTACATCTGTGTCAGCCAGTGGAATGGAGGCCCTGCAAGGGGAAGGGTATGCCTCAGGCACCCCAGCCTGTGTAGCCGAAGAATCCTCCAGCAAACGTGGACGGTTCCCCGAAACATTCAGGAGGAGCAGATTCCAAGACCAAAACCACTGCCAGGAAGGGAACTTCCACTGATTGGTTCCCCTTTTGTGGCACAGATACACCCTGTTGACTGTTCTGAGACCCATCTCTATTTTCCTATGGTACAAGGACACTGGACGTGTGTCCCCAAATGTTGCAGCAGCTATCCTGATGATTTCATCCACCATGACTGAACCCTTCATATTTACTTTGTGTTCTATTTTGTTTTAATTCACTAATTTTGCTGCGCACTTCTCAATAAATATCACTTAACCACAGATCATGTGTTAGAGTCATTTATGAACCATATACAAGTGTCATGTATAACACCTCTTGCACAGAAATGTTTCTCTCAAATGCAAAACGTTTGTAATATTCCACACGCATGTACTGTATAACCAGGCCAGATTTAGCATTGCCTAATAATGATAGCCAGAACTCAAATCACCTGTAATTCACTTTCCCACAAATAGGTTGGGAGAATGCCAAGGATCACACAGTGAAGTACTGCTGCTAACTTCAGAGTTACAGCAGAGGCGTCATGCACTATCCAACACACAGGTTTCTGAGGTTAGGGACATGTCAGTCTTACGCTATCTCGGGAAGCAAACATATTCATCATGTCAGTCTTACGCTATCTCTGGAAGCAAACATATACATCATCATATACATCAGCAAACATATACATAATCAGCAAAAAGCCTTATCACATACCCATATCATAGCTCCCAAATGACCATACCCCATGAAACAGAAATAGGTCAGTAGAAAGGCCCTCACTCATGGAACCTTCCAATTCACCATGGTCAGTTATCTGTAGGTTTGCAACTCACCTATTACATTCCTCAGACACATGTACATTGGTCTGCAATAAGGAAACACACTGACAACTACATACGGGTTTGTTTTTATCAACACAAACAATTATGATGTCAGAGGGAATGGACAGCACATGATGACATGTGTCTGAAAAAAATGAAAACATAAATGGCATCATTGGCTCCACATCCCATGCCAAACATTGGTATTGGTATAGGACACTACCATGTCACTGTCCTGACAGTCTGGACATAGAACTCACACACAACAAGTCTCAAGCCTGAGAGTACCTGGTTCATTCCATGACAATCTCATTTGTCAGTCTGCAAATCCTATCTGCCTGTGACACGGTCCGATATTGCCAAATGAGGATGAGCCTGTTCTCTTAATCTGCAGTTTGTAAATGACAAACATAAGGTATAGGCCACATTAATACATAAACATTACACAGACAATTCAACATACAAATGCAACTCTGTTTGTGCATTGTGAGAAACTTGGACCATGTTAATCAAACGGCTGGACACTACACCACGTAACAATCTGCAAGCACAGCTGAGTCATGTGCTTTGGAGCTACGGATGACTTCTCTGATGGTCATACTAAGAACCTTATCAAGCATTCCTAACCTCACCAAATTCTCCACTTATTAACTCCAATTACATCACATCACATACCGGAAGTAAGGTGAAGTACTGATTGATTAGTTCAGCCCGATGTCTCCAGCTTCATCCTCATCATATGGATCCTCACTTGGCAAATCTGCATTCTCACCCGTTAGAACTGCTGGCTCCCCCTCATCTGGTATAAATGGGATTTGATGTCTCAGGGCAAGGTTGTAGAGCACACAGCAGGCAACAATAATTTGACATACTTTGGTGGGTGAGTAGAGGAGGGCTCCTCCAGACTTATCGATGCAGAAGAATCTTGCCTTCAGGAGCCCAAAAGTCCACTCCACAACATGCCTTGTCCTTCCTTGAACCTCATTGAAGTGGACTTGCCTTGGTGTGGTTGGGTACCTCACTGGAGTCAACAACCAAGGACTGTTTGGGCAGCCAAAGCCCCCTGTAAGGAATAGTTACAACAAGCCAAACATACATCATGGACATCCACATTTCTGGTAGTAGATGTAAGTTACAGACACACATGACATATGTGACTTACCAATCAGCCAGGCCCTCTTTGTGTATTGTTGTCATACACAGTGGGATATTGCTGTTCCACATGATGAAGGAATCATGGTATCTGTCCCAGGGTATCTTGCACAAACTTGTGAAATGTAGAGGTCTGGCAAACTGACCACTTGGACATTAATGGAATTTAAGTTTTTCTCATTCCTTTACATTGGCATTAGGGCAAATCAAGGCTACATGGGTGCCATTTGTGGATCCAACCACATATGGAATGTGTCCCAAAGCATAGAAATCAGCCTCTACATGGGCCAAATCTTCATGTTGTGGAAATCGGATGTAGCTGTCCAAGTGTTTCAACAATGCAGACAGTACAGCCTTCAAGACCAGACTGAACATAGGCTGAGACATCCCTGCAGTTAGGGCCACATTATTTTGAAAGGAGCATGTGGACAGGAAGTGCAGCACTGACATTACTAGCACAATGTGAGGTATGCTATAGGAATTACGAATGGCAGGTATCAGACCTGGCTCCAACTGACGACAGAGACCAATGATTGAATGCCTATCCAGGTGATAGATCTGAATCTCGTCGCTCCTCCATGGTCTGCAGGTCTGCTAGTGGACGGTACACTGGAAGTTGTCTCGCTCTTCTCATTCCAGGGTAACTATGTGGGAGAAAACCAGTATGTATGTGTATCACTCAACCTGTACAGCATAAGTATGGTCACACCTACGTCACATATGATGGTAAATATTTAAACATGAAACTGTAAATACATATATACAGCACATACTTAGGCAAATAATGGCTTTGTGACAGGTATGGTAATATGTAAGGATATGTTGTCCCTTGAAACTTATATGCTTAATAAACCTTTACACCTGGTATGGGTAAGGACAGGTAATATTTGGTTTTATTTTTGTTTCCTTTCTTCAATGCACCCTCATCAAATAAGTCTGTGTACGGACAAGAACTCCAATGTCCTCTTGCATTTGATTCTCTTATTTATGTCTTTTCTGTTCTTCTTCACAGGTAGTTTGTCGTGGGTTCCCTGGTAACCTCGTCCGAAGCCACAGAGAGAGAGAAAAAGAAGATAGGAAGCCTATATTAGGTACGTGTACAGGTTTCTACTTTTATTACCTCTAGTTCCCCCCGTGAATGTTTCACCTCTTTTCTGTGGTTTGTGATATCACTCCTTCATTTTTTTGTGCTTTTTGGGAGGATTTTGGGTTAATATGTGGCAATCCTATGTAGTTTTAGCGTCAGTGGTGGTTTTTCTTTTCTTTTCTTTTTTTTTCTTTTCTTCTCCTTGTATTTAGTGATTCACCTCCTATTCCTTCCCTCCACCCATGCTTCTCTTCTCATGCTTTGTTATATCGAGTTTGTGCCCGGCAACCCTCAATGCCTCTTTCCAGTATTCTCCTCCTTCCTCCCTCCTCCCCCTTATGGGTTCTCCTCCTCTCCTGCCCGCTTCCGTACCTCTGTAAGCCACGCTCCTCCAGGAACATGGTTGGCTTCTTTGTCTGTCTCCTCTCTCTCCCTCGCACTCTCTGATGACTCTTTCCTTCCTCGCGGCAGGCTGGTCTTGTGGTGTTCTCCCTTTGACCTCCGCTCTTTATCTCCAGCACGTCTTCCCTCCGGAAGGCATCCGGCTCGCTGTCTCTCTCCTTGTCTTTGGTTTGGCTCCTCTCTTTTTCCAGCTCTTCTCCTGTCGTCCTTCACGTCAGGCCGCACAGGCAAAAAGTGCCGAACTCTACTCCCAGGAGTACCCCCGGGGCACTCTACATCTGCCCCCGTCAGTCTCGACTCTCGTGCCCCGTCACAGGCTTAGAACTGCATTCACATCCCCTAACACCCATCATGTTTTTGAAATGGAGAAACACGTCACTGACAGTCTATGTGACATTAACTGTCTTTACATGTTGCACATATTTAGTACACCTATACCATTTTCAGGACAATACCATTACATGTACATAACTCAAGATACATAAAATTTACATCTTGTACATGATACATGCACATTTCGTCATGTTCACTTAAAGCAAGCAGTGAACACAATGTCATAGATATGTTTCACAGCTTGTGATGCAACTTTAAAAGACATTTTGTTCAGATATGAGCCTTAAAATGACAGCTGCTTGACCTACTATACTAGACATTAGGAAGATACCTAATTCCGCCTTCGGGTATCGCCATGGAGATAGGTGGATACAACCGCGGTGGACATTGCCATTGGAAAACATTGCTGCCTTTAGCAGTCTTGAGCCAATGGCAATGTCCGACACCGGTGACGGTCTTGTACGTGGTGGACGTGAACACCATCTCATACTTCATCTCTCACTTGACTCCTGACACTGCTGTAGGCAAGACCTCCACGACCTGAGCTGCTGTGTACTGCCTCTTGGCGCAATCATGCCACATCCTGAAGGTAATAGGGCCCCTGCCATCTTAGCGGAAGAACTGGACAAGCTTGTGGAGGAGGTCCTACCTCTGTATGGACAGCTGTATGGTGCTCCAGAGGAGCAGGTAAGTGCAGTCCAATACCAATGTTAGAATTGTTGAGTATATTATGATATTCAGGAAATGTGGTTGAATGATTGAATGAGGTAATATATGTGGGTGGATGGACATGTGCATATGTGCATAGATAGATTTTGAGTCCTGAGACATAGCAGAGAGTGTGATGTTTGTACCCTGACCAAACTACATAAGTCATGATAATTGATAGCGGTGTTGGAATATTTGGACAGATATTCCATCTTTAGTGATATGCTTGTGGTCTGGTCATATGTTTCAAGCTGACACCTAGTGCTGAATATGCATATTGTATGCCTGTCTCAACGTCACACATGGACTGACTGCAGATGGTCATTCCTCTTTGAAGGGGATGTTGTAAACAGTCTGTGTATGGCCTGCTTGCACTAACTTGTATTTTCACCCTGATTGTTTTGGTATAGTGCATGTGGACATGACAATCGCTTCTTGTCTGTGTCATACATGCAGGTCAAGGACCATCAGAAAAGGGGGATTTGATGTGCCATTGCCAAGAAAGTGTAGAACCTGGGGGTCCACTGTCGGCAGAGCACCCGCTGTAGGAAGTGGTAGGGGGACCTGAGACGCTGGGCACAGAAGTCCGCAAAGACCACTGGGGGTGTCCTCCCAAGGAGGACGGGGTGCCCCATTAGACTTTGACTCCACCTAATGGCCTGCATATTGGTAGTGGCCTACCTGGAGTTGGGTGGGCATTTGAGGGCAGCACAGCATCCACAAGGGGGTAAGTACAGACTTATCACATTTCCATCCATTTTCCAGGTTGGTGTATGATGTGAAAGATTCTAAGCTCTGACAATGTGGTAAGTGCAAAAGGTCAAAAATCTCCAAAGGACACATAGATGTACAGTCCCCAAAATTGATACACAGGTGTGCACATTCTATTGTGTATTCAGAGATATAACTCACCTACGTTGTCCCATCTGTACAGAAGCATATGATGATGCACATGTGACTCTGTCATATGTGTACCACTATACAGCTTTACATACCGTGCCGGTTGTTGCTACCCACCAACAGACCAATTCTCCCAATATCATGATGGTAAATTGTCCAGGTCTTTGCCCCCTGTCCATTCCAATGTCCCTTGATCTTTGTCAATGTGCAACATAGAGTCTGACAACTTAAAATAATTCCTACTTTTCATTAGGTTCCTGATGAATGATATTATCATGTGAGGCTGTGATGTCCATCTGACCTTTCACATGCCATACTTGCAAAACTTATTCAGACCTGTTACAAGGTGTACCCCCATTGGTAAGTGAGGTATGTACATAGGCCTCCGTGATGTATCATCTTAGTGGACATCCTACATGTGGGTAACCATGGAGGCATTTCTAGACTCCTATTGGATCGCATACAGTGATGTCAGAGCTATGAATGTTAGTACCATGTTCATGTTCTTTAGGTGTGAAATGGCTACATAACTGTTTCCTTAGCCATTGTGTTGTAAGCATGATAAATGGGTCAAGACATCCGGTACACAGTTACAATCTGTTACAAGTGGTTATTGCCAGCATCATATGTACATTGTAAGGTTCAGTCATCAATCCACATTGACAAAAGTATTAAACATTAATTGTAGTGCTGTTTTAGATATATTTTGAGTCCTTGTTGTATGGAAACCTATTGTTTGCACTGACTGCATTGTAGTGCAGCTGTGGAACTGAACATACACATGTGAGTGGAATGGTATGTGTAGTCAGGCATTTGGCTTGCATCAAGGTGTATGTCCCTGTCATGGTAGCCTCAGATGTGGTTTGTGTCTCTCAGACTTTTTCCCAAACAGTTGGAGGGCGAGCCATGTCTGATGTGTGGATAGTGATTTTGCCACTCAGTCAATGGGCTCTTGATGGAATAATAGCGTGATACGTTGAACTATATGTCACCTTTGTGCACATGACAGGTGTCTATTGTATTGAAAGAGTAGTCATACTACCTGTGGATGTGTGTGGGTGAATGCTCTGAGGTAATTAGGCCCTTATAATTGATCTATACTTTGTTTTCAGGAGGACAATGACTTAGAGGACTTGGTTCACAAAGTATGTAACATCCTTTTCTACATCGCCATTGGTACATGTGTATGTGATGTGTTCTGATTCTATCGTATTCAAATTTTGGACATGGAAATTAGAGTAGTTGCATGTTTGCAAATTTTCTTTGTGAAGGTTGTATACCGAGTGATACAAAGTGAGTATGGCTTGTATGCACCATGCTGTCTTGTGTTATTATAAAATGAGGTCCCTTGCCTGGTACATGACATCAGGTCATACTGTTTGTATGTGTTTAGTTTGTGTATGTGATATGAGGAAATGTGTGTTGCCTATATTTCCAATAGCCTTATTGTTGGTTGACTATGTTGATGTGGATAGGGACCCCGTGTCATGTTGGCGAGTCTCCTTGTCATAGACTGGTTGGTGTAGTAGCTCTACTGATATCATGGTATTGTAGGTGTGGTTTAGGTAGCTTAGCTGTGACAAGGTTTTATTGAGGGTTGTCCACTGTATCTTGTTGTGACATGATGTTGGCATTAAAGTGGTACTACCTGGGGGTGTTGTACAACTAGATGTGATGTTGCTGAGGTTTACAGTGTGATGTAAGTGGTATGTAAAGAATTTGATGATCCTTCCTCACTTTCTATGTTCCATCATCAGCATCGGCAGGTGAAGGAGACAGGGCACAGCCGAGTGGGCAATCTGCTGGCCATGGGACCTCCAGTCAAGAGAACACCGACAGCGAGGGACCCAGTGGCCTGGAGGGCGAGGGGAGTGCCATTGGGGAAACTGGATCCAGTAATTCATCTTTGGAATCCTCCTCCAGTGGACACTCCCTGGCGGTAGAGGACCCATCTGGGACCACCCCAGCACCATCTCTGTCTGCCACCTCCCTTTCTATCACCACCCTCCTTGTATCTTTCCACGCAGTTGCTCGTGCCTGCTCACCCAAGAGGGTGGGTGTCTCCTTTGCCCCAGGCACCTCTGCCCCAGCCCCTGTCAGCCCTGCTGCCCTCCATGAGGAGGCTATTGACCTCCTGAGGTCTATCTCTGTGGGTCCGTCGATCATAGTGAATGCCATCCAGGGACTGGCAACTCAGGACATTTTGTGCTAGTTTGCATTACTTTTATGATGAAAACCTAGCCAAACATGTTAGTAAATCAACCCATCTCATTTTTCCACCTGCTTTCCAGCAGTGTTATTGTTTGGCAGAAAACCCTGTCTACTAATGTGAGTAAATAGGGTTTTTCATCAAAAAGCATGGGTGGTTGCATAGGAAAGCCCACGTACCACCCATGTTAAGCCACTTCAGAATTAAGTAATGCAAAGAAGTGCTTTGTGCTGGTTTGTATTACTTTTCCTAAGAAACCATTGCAAATACCAAATTGCGCTGGTTTGTAAATCCCTAAAAGGTTTTGTTGTATCAGGTATGCATTAAAAAAGTAACACAACCACGATGCAAAACTGTTGTATATCTTTGCCTAAATCTGTTACCAGTGCTTCGTTTTAAGTCGAATAGAGACATATTTATGAAATGTTGTTTGCTAGTACTGATTTGTATGTCCCAACATTGCTTACTTTGATGTTGTCAGTGAATTTATCCGCCCCTGAAAAATCCCTGATAGAGTAGGTCGTGTTAGGATTTGACATGATGCCGCCTCCATCTGACTCACAACAAGAACAGGGAAACAGTGAAGACCACGGAGAAGTTCTGCTGAGTGATAGGGTGCAATGTTTTGACATTGCTTACATAAACAGAGAGAAGGCGCTCAGCCCTGAGGACATGCAGTAGCAACAGAAGCTGGGGCTGTTTTAAAGAGAGGAGAGTTATGCTCAAACTGAGTACTGATCGGCCCTGATTGGTAGGAAGAAGCTTGCTATCTCAGGGAGATATTTCCTGGGACACAGAATAAAGGGCTTTGTTGACCTCTGGCCTCCACTAATTCACAGGAACTAGGCCTGTTGGCAATTTAACAGACCATGGAGCATGACTCCCTGGACTGGTATATTTATATTGCATTCTAGTATTTGAAGTCCTAAATGCATATTAGGATAAAGACATCCGAAAGCTCCATAATCAGTAAAACCCTGGGCTGCAAAAGTGACTTTTTTTTAATAGCTATTGAATTTAATATATTATTACATTCCTCTGGGTCAAGGGCACTGGGGTCCCCTCAAGATGAAGGCAGCAGTTCTAGCTACAATTAGAAATACTTTATTTCTGGATTCTACATTACTAACTCAAACCTTGCTACTAGGATATACAGGGCATCAGAGTATGCATCACAAATAATTTAAAGGTGGTTAATTCTGGTTTACAAGCTTTCATTTTAAATCTTTTACTAGGCTGTGGTTCTCACTTGGGGCCTCGACAGGTTTCACTTTACAGTCACCTATACCTCCAAACCTGTGCTCAAAACCACTACACATCTCCAAAGAGTGGATGAGACAAAGACAAAGAAATTTTTGTGAAACTTCAGGGCATTCTGGACTGAAGGAGCCACTTGAAGTTCATAATTTTCCTAACACCACACTCTGCATTGAATGTATATATCACCTTCACTTACCTGCACTTCAGAACTTTCACTGTTTTAGGAGCACCTACCATGTAAACAATTTTAATACTCTCTTGTGAACAGAATGACATGTTCAATCGAGATTTACAGAAAAACGTGATTAATATAAATCTAAGTTATATATGAAGTAATACATTTTCTTTCGTATTACATTCATGGTACACTGATAATTCTTTAAGTTTGTTATATTCCGCGGAAGTCTAGGTCACTTCCCCCTTGCACTGACCTTGCATTTGATCAAAACCACTACAGCAGTATTCTTTATTTGTAAAGGTGTTTGGAATTCTTGGTTGTCAAATGTTCTATACCCATCAAACTTTCCTGATTTACCCTATAACGTCTATCTAGAGGGTGCTTTTGGTGTATGTGTCTGTGGTGCATGTGTGGTCTATCTGGATGTGTACATTTGTTGTATCTATTTATGTGTTTGAGGTGTTTCTTGATATTCATGTTTGTTAGAAATGAGGTCTTTGGTTGGTGTCCAAGCAAGGACCCTCACTCTAGTCAGGGTAAAAGAGAATCACCTTCAGCTAACCCCTACTTACCCCCTTGGTAGCGTGGCATGAGCAGTAGGCTTAACTTCAGAGTGCTAGGTGTAAAGTATTTGTACCAACACACACAGTAACTTAATGAAATCACTACAGAATGACACAACACAGGTTTAGAAAAATAGGAAATATTTATCTAAACAAAACAAGACCAAAACGACACAAATCCACAATACACAAGTCAAGTTATCAATTAAAATGAAAAAAGAGTTTTCATGTAATTTTAAACACACATTAACACTGTTAGCGTGAAAATGTACCTTGGGTGCATCGAAAATAACCCTGCACGGGTGAGTGTGCATCAAAAAGGGCTTGCTGTGTGTCGATTTCACTCACGAGCTAGGCCTTGTTTCGTTTCTCCTTTCATCGGGTGGGGGCGTGTCGTTTCTTCTGTCCGCAGGAGAGCGATGCGTCGATCCGGTCAGCACTCTCGAGTCCGGGTAGGCCTTGCATTGTTTTTACACGCCCAGCGGTGCTTGCGTCGGAAATCCAGCCGCACGATGATCTGAAAAACCATGCAGTGTGAGTTGCGATCTCCCAGCCTCCGTCAGCGATGCTGCGCCTCGTTTCTCCAGCTCTGTGCATCGATTCTTCAGTCACATTGCAGGCGAGCGTTGATTTTCAGCCGCGAAGCTGGCAGCACGTCGATTTTTCAGCCACAGATCGGAGTTGCGTCATTATTTTCCACGCACGGCGTTCTGTGCATGGATTTCTTCCTCTTAGGCTGCCAGCTTCTTCTTTCAGGGTCCCAGGAAGTGGATGGGCACCACAGGGCAGAGTAGGAGTCTCTCCAGAGACTCCAGGTGCTGGCAGAGAGAAGTCTTTGCTGTCCTTGAGACTTCAAACAACAGGAGGCAAGCTCTAAATCAAGCCCTTTGTGTGCCTTCCATCACAAGATGGAAGGCACACAAAGTCCAGTCTTTGCCCTCTTACTCTGGCAGAAGCAGCAACTGCAGGATAGCTTCACAAAGCACAGTCACAGGCAGGGCATCTCTTCTTCCTCAGCTCTTCAGCTCTTCTCCAGGCAGAGGTTCCTCTTGGTTTCCAGAAGTGTTCTCAAGTCTGTGGTTTTGAGTGCCCTTCTTATACCCATTTTTTCCTTTGAAGTAGGCCTACTTCAAAGCAAAGTCTCTCTTGAAGTGTGGAATGCTGCCTTGACCAGGCCCCAGACACTCACCAGAGGGTAAACTGCATTGTGTGAGGGTAGACATAGCCCTTTCAGGTGTGAGTGACCACTCCTTCCCTCCCTCCTAGCACAGATGGTTCATCAGGAAATGCAGACTACACCCCAGCTCCCTTTGTGCCACCTTCTAGTGTGAGGTGCAACCATCCCAACTGTTAAACTGACCCAGACAGGGAATCCACAACCAGGCAGAGTCACAGAAATGGTATAAGCAAGAAAAGGCTCACTTTCTAAAAGTGGCATTTTCAAACACACAATCTTAAAATCAACTTTACTAAAATATGTATTTTTAAATTGTGAGCTCAGAAACCCCAAACTCCACATATCCATCCGCTCCCAAAGGGAATCTACACTTTAATCAGATTTAAAGGTAGTCCCCATGTTAACCTATGAGAGGGACAGGCCTTGCAACAGTGAAAAACGAATTTAGCAGTATTTCACTGTCAGGACATATAAAACACATTACTATATGTCCTACCTTAACCATACACTGCACCCTCCCCTTGGAGCTACCTAGGACCTACCTTAGGGGTGCCTTACATGTAAGAAAAGGGAAGGTTTAGGCCTTGCAAGTGGGTACACTTGCCAAGTAAAGTTTACAGTTTAAAACTGCACATACAGACACTGCAGTGGCAGGTCTGAGACATGATTACAGAGCTACTCATGTGGGTGGCACAAGCAGTGCTGCAGCCCCACTAGTAGCATTTGATTTACAGGCCCTGGACACCACTAGTGCACTGTACTAGGGACTTATTAATAAATCAAATATGGCAATCATAGATACACATTTTGTAAAGGAGCACTTGCACTTTAGCACTGGTTAGCAGTGGTAAAGTGCCCAGAGTAACAAAAATAGAAAAATCAGAGTCCAGCATACATCAACAACCTGGGAAACAGAGGCAAAACATTAAGGGAGACCATGCCAAGGATGAAAAGTCTAACTCCATGCCTTTAAGGCAACCCCTTTTCTCGCGACCCACCAACAATTAAGTGTTGTATTTTCTCCCACACAATATACAGTGTGTCAACAGTATCATTAACTAGCCATTATATCTATAGTGTTTCCCAAGTTTGTTTTACAGAGTTAGTGTGTTGGAAGAGTTGTTTACATAACTAACACAGGGCTTTGACTGCTCAGGTGGTTTGGAAGGGGTCATGGACTTTTTATAGGGCAAAGTTGACAATTGCCAAGAGCCCCCATCTTCAAAGGACTCCCTCATAGGTAGGACAGTCAACATTACTGCCATAAAAAGTGTGCTCCTATATAGAGCAGATCGTTTTCTAATCTGACAGCTAAGCATGCTTAATATAACCAAAAAGGCAAATCGAAAAAGAATTCACGTAGTGTAGCAAACAACGTGGCTGTGCTGCATTGTGTGAGAGAGCAGAATAGTGCCATATCTGTTGCTTTCTTCTCTCCCTGCTCTGGCACACTCTAGGTTACTTTGCACCAGCGCATGCATCCTATCTTTGTCTATCGCTAGCACACTCCAGAACTTTCCCCACCTTCATTAAGTTACTTTACTTCACATATGTATCTACATCATCTGTATCGCTAGCACCTTCTCCCTCTGCTTCACGTTCCTCACTATACTGTTCTCTTCATGCCTCTGTCAATTTCCTGTATCCTTTCCTGTCCCATTTCTCAGCAGCCTCACTGTCTAATCAGAGAAGTGCATACACATAAAGAGGAGAAGAGGGACAAGTTAGGATAAGAGACATTATGAGAAAATCATCACATTTTAACTAATGAAATAGTGAAAATCCTTAGAACAAGACAGTGATTTTCACTGTTACAGCAAGAACTCTAGTAGTGAAGTGGAATTGATTCTAAATATCTGGCACCTATAGCTACAATTTCAAGTGCTTTGTGTACATGATGTATTTCACTATTATGAAACAGTTCACTAAACATCTACCCATAGCATGTTTTTCCTGCACTTAGATTAGCTGATTAGGCGCTGAATTCCACATACAAAATGATGTTGTTGCAAGTAAGAAATCTTGATGCAAATGTAAATAGAAACCGCTATACCAATGCTTGTTTGAGCTTTCTTTTGGTACTATTTGGCTGGCAGACACCAGGCAACTGAGTTTTCGGCTGTTTTTGTGCACTCAAACATTTAACATATATAAGTGTAGCATATAATTTAATATTGTTTGCTATCACAAGAGCTTGAAAGAGCTGAAAATAGGTAGTTTAATTTGTTCCAATCAGGGGCCCCCAAAACGTACCTTGCCCTACAAATTCCTAAGCTATCAATGGGAGTAGTACATACCACAGAACAGTGCACCAGTTTGCTTGTGCCGCCTAGCATCACTTTGAACCCATCCCTGAGGAGGCATTAAAAATTATGCTAGAATGACACAGTGAAATCTTGTAGATTTCACTGCACCATTCCTGCGGGTCTTTATGTGGGGGAACATTATACCTGCCGCAGGTGTAATGTGCTGCAAGGGTTTACAAACTGGTGCAATGGTACCATTGAGCCAGTTTGTAAATAGGGCACAGGATGGGGGACTGTTCTGCCCCTCCATAGCGTAAAAAAATGACATGACAGCAGCGTAAGGGGCTTGTAAATGACCCCCTTTGAATTTCTGTGTTTTCTGCATTTTGGACTCCCGAATTACTTGAATCTGGGTGAGTAGAGCACCAGGAAGTCTCCTCTTGACAAAATAAAGCGAAATGGCTTCGCGCGTTAAAAGCTCACTGCTGACATTTGGTAAAAACTGAAGATCATTCCGTGGGTCATCTTAGCCTTTTAAGGTTGATGTGCAAAGTCCTTATGCAAAACCCAGAACCCTGCAGTTCTAAGATGCATTCATAAATGTGTTACATTTTTATTTTGTTTTAGTGCCACGCTCTAATTCAAAATAATTCCTGCAGTTTTTGCTCGTAATTGAGCAGGTATTGAAAGGTTTGTGCACTTTGTTTTGACACACAACAAGAAAAAAGCGACCGCCTTATACCCACCGCCCCACTATAATTTTAAAAATAAGGTATAGTCTGGAAGTAAAGTCTTAGGTATATTTATCATGTCAGTATGACTGCATGAGACCAGGATCAAGAGTTCAAAGTGTAAAATGCAGGATAAATGTTCAGGTTAAAAAAAGAACATTGTATGGGCCTCATTACCCTTGACTGCCACCACTTAGCAAGGTAGACTCACAGATGGTTGACTCTAGGTACAGGTGCAAGTTTATTGGAAGCCTGTTGGGTCCCCAGGAGTTTAACCAACTATCTCTTGGAGTCACTCTTGGGTTCTGAGTTCAAGAGATACAGGTCCAGTGCTTCTAACCCAGGCAAGAGGGCAGCAAGCAGGCAGGTCAGCACAGAGCATCAGTCCCTCATGTTGGCAGTCCTTTCAGCAGAACAGTGGTTCTTCTTCCTGGCAGAGTATCCACAGATCCATACTGAAGCACTGGGGTCTGAGATCCAATATTTATACCCATCGACTCTTTTGAAGTTGGAGAAACTTCTATAGGGTTCGATTCCCTGCTGCATCAGGCATCCCCTTCATCCCTGTCCTTCCCCAGCTCGTCTGGGGTCATAATAGCCTAGTGACAAGCCCTTTGTGAGAGTGTTCAGGTAGAGCCTTTCTGATGTACAAGTGTCATAGGTGACAGCCCCTTCCCCTCATTAACTAACATTGGCCCATCCTGAGAACACCTGTCTTTCCTTTGACTTACTGTATGTAGAAATACACAAAAAACAGCTGCCAGCTACACCTAGTCCTGGGACGCAGTATCAGACTGTAGGCACCAAATGGTTAGGGCAAGAAAATGGCAACTTTGTAAATGTGGCATTTTCAGAATTGTGATTAACAATCCTACTTTACCATCAAGGAGAGCTTAAATTTGCAATTCTTTTGACACCAAACTGGACCTATGTGTCTGGTCCCAATTGGAAATGAAAGCCTATTCAATGGTAATAAGGTAACTCTAATGTTATCCTATGAAAGAGGGTGGCCTTGAAGTAGTGAAAAACGTATGCAAAAGCTTTTCACTACTAGAACATATAAAACTTAAGAGTACATGTCCTACTTTTTAAATACATTGCACCCTACCCTCTGGGCAGTCCAGGATTTACACTAGCAGTGACATAAGTTATGGAAAAAAGGAAGGTTTGGGCCAAGCAAAAAGTTATATTTTGCTGAAAAGGCAGTTGAAAACTGGACACATAGGGGGTGATTCTGAGTCTGGCGGGCGGCGGAGGCCGCCCGCCAGACTTCCCCCACCAAAATACCGCTCCGCGGTCGAAAGACCGCTGAGGGTATTTTGGGATTTGCCCTGGGCTGGCGGGCGACCGCCAAAAGGCCGCCCGCCAGCCCAGGGCAAATCATCCTTCCCACGAGGACGCCGGCTCAGAATTGAGCCGGCGGAGTGGGAAGGTGCGACGGGTGCAGTGGCACCCGTCGCGTATTTCAGTGTCTGCATAGCAGACACTGAAATACAAAGTGGGGCCCTCTTACGGGGGCCCCGCGGCACCCCCTACCGCCATCCTGTTCCTGGCGGGTCTCAGGATGGCGGTAGGGGGTGTCAGAATCCCCATGGAGGATTCACAAGGGCAGCGGAAAACCGGCGGGAGACCACCGGTTTTCCGCATCTGACCGCGGCCGAACCGCCGCGGTCAGAATGCCCTGCGGGGCACCGCCGGCCTGTCGGCGGTGCTCCCGCCGACCGTGGCCCCGGCGGTCGCCGACCGCCGGGGTCAGAATGACCCCCTTAGGCTGCAATGGCACTCAATGTGCTGTAGGCCCACTAGTAGCATTTCATTTACAGACCCTGGGCACAGATAGTGCCACCTTACTAGGGACTCACACATAAATGTCACAACAAAGGACGACATTTAGCCTGTTTATAAATACCATGCCACCAGTAGAATTTCTGTAACATGGAAACTTTAGCTACAACACCGGTATGGGCAGGCACTAATCTTTCATGTGAAGCTATTACTAATTCTAGCCCGTGGTTGTGGTTGGGTATCACTCAGTCACCCACTTCGGTTCTGCTAGCAAAAGGATTATTTGGGGTACTCAACACATAGGTGTTTGTTGATGGAAAGTTATTTATAAGGACATGCCATAGGCAGAAGCAGTGGCAGCTACCATGATGTATATATTATTGTATGCGCATTATTAATCGCAGATACTTGTCCAGTCTGAACAGCTAACTTAGCAGTTTAATCAGCCAATAAATGTCCTACAATGTGAACTCCAACATGTTGGTGGCTCAAAGTATGGATAATATGAGCCTGTGGCAAAGCATCTTTAAAAGCTGCCAACTTTCCCCAAAGCAAGTTGTGCTTGATAGTTTTACCTTTGGAGTGTCTGAGTCCATTCAAGTAGAATAATATAGACTATTATTATAGGACTGGGCACGGTAATAGGAATCACATACTATAAGTTTCGGGAATTCAGGATCTGTATTCTGCAGTGGCAGAACCAAAGCTTCAATTCAGCCAGTTGAATGGTGCAGACACTCAGGGGCATATTTATGAGCCCCTAGAGCAACCTTGCAGCACATTTCCAGCATTTATTTCGATGCAAATGTGGCCTTAAGGTGACATTTCCTACGCGCCAAATTTACAAAGTGGTGCAATGCTTGCATTGCACCACTTTGTAAACCCTTGCGCCAGATTATGCCTGCGCCAGGCATAATACATGCAAGGGGGGGCGTTCCCCCATTAGGAGGGATGAAAAAATGGCGCAAGCCAATCTCTTAGATTTCCTTGCGCCATTTTTTTGGGCACTTTTAACACCTGCTCAGAGCAGGCGTTAAAAGTGGGCTTCCATTATTTAGAACGGGCCCCTATGCACTCTGAAGGAGTAGCTCCAACATTTTGGTGCTACTCCTGCAGAGTACATCAATAGTGTCACATGGAATGACCTTATTGCCCCCTACCCTGCTCCATGGTGCGCCAAATTTTAAATATGGCGCACCCATGGTGGCGGTAGGGAGGCACTGAGTGGGGCAGAAAAAGTGGCGCTGCACTTGGTGCAGCACCACTTTGCATATATCTGACCTTCAGTGTTTCTGCGTATGTTTTTTGTGCCTGAAATTCTCCATCTTTCATGACACCCTTTACTACAGCACCTGGAGTATTTATGCTTAGTACCAACTGTGGGCTGGTCTGATCCATCAGCATATATTATAGAATCACAATGATCTAGAGGCAAAATTTCATTTGACATGGGGTATTCTTGTTCATGCTGGAGATATGCCTGAGTTCTTAGTGTAGGGTCAAAAACGCAATCTACATCAGTAGCTGTCAAAGAAATGGGAAACTGAATCTTTCATGGATGTAAGACATTGGTGGTAGGAATTCTCGCCTTTGTGACACTCTCTAAGGCTGGGATGGGAGAAACTACAATTATGCGCTTCCCCTGAGCAAACTGATGTTTTTTTTTGGACAGCTGTTTGAACTGCAGTCTGAATTTTTTCTGTCAATGCAAAACACATTTTAGCATTAGAATGTAAATGTAATTCACATACAATCAGTACAGTCTCACTTTCATTAAAAGTAACATATATTTAACCAGTAGCTCCTGCACTGATGCCGACAACTAAGTTAGAGGTGTTAACATGAATGTGTAAGGGTTTGGATGCAAGCATGTTTGTTTGCAATGTTCTGGAAATATTGGTGTGTTCTGTAGTCTACTGTTTGTCTGAAAAATCAGGATGGATAAATCATAGAATGGTCTAACCCATTGTGCACTATCTAGTATTTATGTTCTACCAAAGTTTAGAAAGCCAAAAAGTGATTGAAGCTTTTTTGATGTATTTAGTGATTGTAAAAGAGCACAGTTCTTTAAGAAGAGTGGTGAAAGGATTCTGCCTTCATTTGATCATTCATATCTTAAGAAGAAGACACTAATATAGGCAATATCAATTTTATTTAATTGAAGTTATAGGTGTGGTTTGCAAGTCCGAGGACCGTGGAATCCACTCTGATCAAATGTGTATTTAAATCCACATCTCTGAGATAAATGTCAGCAACATAAGACAACACTTATTGTTCTTATATCTCTGTGGGTGCCTACAAAATCTTCTTTAGACCCATAAGTGGTAACCACCATCAAACCTCTGCTTTCAGGCACTATACTTTGCCAGAAAAAACATTGAAAATATCTAGGGCCATATTTATACTTTTTAACGCAAAACTGAACAGGCGCAGTTTGGCGTCCAAAATATTACCGCCGGCTAACGCCATTTTGGTGCGCTGTGCGGGCGTCAAATGTATACTTTGATGCACGGCGGCGCAAACCACAGGTGTGAATCATTATTTTTGACACACACCGCAGCGTCAAGTCGTAAAGCAAAACGACGTTAACTTGGCGGAAATGACTGGGCCGTTTTTTTACGCAATAGCGTCATAAAAAACCTGCGAACACTGCCATTTCACCAGAGGAGAGCCAAAATGGATCCCAGATGCCACTATAGACCCCAGGAAGATGACAACAGACCAGGAACCAGCCAGGAGGACCCACACAAGAACCAGGACACTTATAAGAAGAAAAGAAAGTGTCGCTTCATTGCTGAGGAACAGGAAATTCTGGTTAAAGAGGTGACGGAACACCAGCACCAACTGTTTATCACCTCAAAGTTGCCAATTAGTAGGAGAGAGGCTATATGGCAACACATTGTCGACAAGATTAACAGTGTGGCAGAAGTACGCAGAACAGTCATCGAGTGCAAGAAACGCTGGCATGACTGCAAGCACAGGACAAAGGAAAAGATGGCCAGGAACAGGAAGGCAGCACAGCAGACTGGAGGGGGTAGTCCAGCACACCAGGAGGCCCTGGACCACATGGGGGAGATGGTCGCAGCCGTCATCCCTGAGGAGATCGTCATAGGGATTCAAGGACAGGACAGCGCAGACTACCAGGAGACAACGCACATGCAGGGTAAGTTGGATGGGAAATTAAAATGCAATAATGTCAACTGTGAGCGGGGGGGATACCGACCACAAAATGCATGGAAGTCATCATATACATGGAGTGGCATGGGTAAAGGGGCACGGCATGGGGGCATGGCCTGCACAAACAGGGGCTGGGGCACACCATTACACTACACCAACAACAGTCCCATGGGGGCATGCTGTCATGCCAACGATGGAGCAAAGGGAAAGCCACGCCAGGAGGGAAGGGCACAACGTCAAACTGACATCCCGGCACACGTCAGCCACCATACCCCCTACATTAACTAGGGCCCTCTTAACAACCTCTAGCCATACCAACAACTGGAATGTAACTGCGACAACAGTTACCACTACCACCTCCATTCTGTGTGCAGCTCAAGTAGCCAATGGCAGTGACCTCCCCATGGATCATACACACCTAAATTAGGGGATTGAGGATGACAACTTCAACAATCCCCTGAAACAAAAGAAAGGCCCCAGTATAGTCAAATGTCAATGCCCATAGTTGTTGCAAACATCAGCCAATGTAAACAACAACAGGAGCTACACAGCACTAAGGACACAGCCATGCTGCATATGTCAGGGTCCATCCTGTGCCTGGGTAACAATGCAACATCCCAAATGTCATACTGCTCAGACAACAGCATTAAGGGGGGGACACATGTAACTGGTCACTGAAATACACCTGCACAGTCAGAGGAGGAAATAGGACACTGATACGATTATCAGGGCAATCCAATGTAACACACATTCCCCAACATCAGCAGTACACATTACCAATGCCAATACCAATTACCAATGCCAAAATCCATATTGTGTCATAACATTGCTATGCATAGGATATGCCACATGTCAAATACATTTAAGTGGATGTGAAATATCAGAGATTGGGGCAGGTCCAGATTGTTAAGTGTGTTGATAGGGCCATCAGAACACCCACAGCCAGTGAAAGGTCTCACCATGAGAATGGATGTAGAAGGAGGCTTGAGTAGGACAAGAAGGTGGTAATTCTCTATTTGGCCAAAACTAACACCTAGAGGAGATGATGCCGACAAGTCTAATAACTCAATAACATACATGTGACATGCAGGTAGGCCAGAGGCCTGGAAGAATGCCCATCTGAAGGACTGGAGCAATGACCACGAAACAAGATAGCAATGTGAATTCCTCACAAGGCAGGCATGTCACATCACCCATGCCACAACACATACACACTAATTATACCCTGTTTCATTGCAGAGGAAGATGGATCTCCTGCGGATATGCCTGTCCCAGATTACCCTGATGACATGGATGACGAGCCGATAAACATTTCCCCAGGAGACTATCCAATAGGTCCTTAAAACCCTCCAGACCCCACCTTCAGTCGCAAGGAGGTGCACAGAACAAGCAGCCATCGCAGAGGATCCACCCACCACCCCAATTGTAAGACCTGCCAGCTCCAATACAGCTTTGACAGAACTGTAGTTGGAGTACAGCGGGAGCTGGCCAAGGAAGTGAGGGTGGGGATGCAAACTATGGCAGCCAGCCTAGAGGGGGTGCGTTCGTGCATGATGTCATCTGCAGATCAGGCAGCAGCTATGCAAGCCCTAACATCTATCTTGCAGGAACTGCAAAAAACCCAGAAGGAAATCAGCACAGCTGTAATACAGTTGACCCAACACCTACAACAGCAATCCTGTCAAAGCGTGCACGAATGCAACATTGAACCCCTCAGGGCCGACCTGGCTGCCTACCATCGTGATGTGGCTGTTATTCTCAAGAACCAGCAGATACTCCTTGCTGCAGTACTGCCCTTGAGACCTTCACAGGGAGCAGCGACCGGGATGTCTGACTCCACGTCTTCTAACACTGAGGTGTGTGTTGCCCCTTCACAACCACCACCGACAAGGACAGAGGAGGCAACACACACATCAGAAGAAGACATGGAACAGATCACATTCACAAGGAAAAGTACCCGGAAGCACTAGTCCCTGCCACATGGCCAACTATTACCAAGGTCCTGCGCTTTGTAACTTGCCAGTCTTGCAACAACTGTACTCAAGCACTGTTCTGCAAACCACTGTATATCTTGTCACCCAGACCAATGATTGTCTTTCTCCTACTCATTGGCAAATCCTGTCTGAAACATCAACCCCAGCATGTCAAAAGCATTTCTGTAACCCCTTGTGTAGGATCACAATGTAAGATGTCACTATAATGGACTCACAATCATGGACAATGTACAGATAGCACTACAGCACTTTTTAGTAAATAGCGCTTACACAACAAATCTGTCTCTGGGTAATGTGACATATCAACTGTGCAGTAGATAACTGAAATGTGCCTACTGTCAAATTACGTAGCTTGTCAATACAACTGTCCTGATATTATGTAGTCAGATAAATCAGCACAGTGCCCATGATTGCATCATACTCTGCCCTTCCTGAGGGTAAAATCTGATGAAGTGAGAAACCATACACCATCATGCTGTGTTGGACAGAAGAATGCTTCCTCAAGGGATATCTAAGTCATCAAATAGTGGCCGCAAAATGTTGTCACCATGCAATACTAACACATATAACAGTGCACACTAATCTAAGCAAACTCTACAAAAACTGCATAAATGAAGGTGTCTGAGTTTACATACAAATAGGTAATCATGCTGAACTGTGTCACAAATGACGTATGAGAGTCATGAAGACAAGAATTCAAGAGTGCCAATGAGAACTCATCTTGTAAGGGTGTCCTTGATCATCACACTGCAGTCAGACCTAAAACTGTTTTTGTTTGTAGCATAGGACACAAATGTAATAGTACAAAATTCATGTACACTGATTCCAAACCCAGGATCAAGTACCATTTAACACATACTGTTAAGGGTTAACCAAATATTTATTATATGCTAATCACAGAAGAGGAAACTGAGGGAAAAATCTTACCTACCCTAATCTACCCTGACTACTCATTACACACAACTGTCCCTAACTAACCTAAGCTACACTTACTTATCACATGTAACGAAACATTCTAAACATCCACCCTCACCCCCCTTATGAGACGGGACACATGGAGGACAACACATACTAACCTAAACACATACTATGCTATCCTAAACAAATATATATTTCTTTGTATTTTTTTATTTCTTTTTTGTTTTTTTGGGGTATATATTTTTTTAAACACACAAGAACCCCAACATAGCACCCCACCCACCCACCCACACACTTAATAAGTAAAAATAGAAAGAATTAGGACCCCCCCACCCACTAACACTAACTAAACTAACAGCCGATACTAACCTAACACTAAGCCCCCTAAGCCCACTAACTATAAGAACAAGGAAAGAGGAGGGAGGGGAGGGAATCATGTCCATTTCAAATACAGTCTAGAGGTTGGCCCTGTGGAGGGTCCTCTTGATTGACTTAACACGACGGTTAATGTGGCGCACATCCCGGTTTAGGTGGCTTAACTTGCGCAGCACACAGTCCATCTTCCGTTCCATGTTGTGGAAGGCTGCAGAGTCAACAGATGGAGCTGTGGCAGTCTGGGAACCGGTGGAGGAGGTCTGTGTGTGTGTGGAGCCAGGGCCAGTGGGCTGTCCTGCACCTGTAGCAATGCTGGGGCCTGGAAGTCTAGCAGATGTAGGCACAACAGTCCCAGCTGTGGGTGGGGCCACCTGGCTTGAAGTGGTGGTTGTGCTGGTGGTGGCTGTGGTGGGCAAAGTAGGCCCACCCTGTGGGAAGGCTCTCCATGCCCCGGAGGCCCATTCATGGCGATATCGACAGGCCATCCTTCTGAACCCCAACTCCACCAGCAGGATGTGCTGGTATCTCATGGCCCGGCGCTGGAATTCACAGACCTGGTCTGGAGTCATGTTTGCAGCTGTGAAGACAAAGGCAAATATTCTACATTAATAACTGCATTGTGTGAAATGGCACAAGAAGTGAATCAGACAATACATCTACTGTACTTGTAACAGCTCATATCACAATACAGATCATTGAATGTCCCTGAGGAAGTACATGGCAGGCCAGCCTACAAAGGTCACATCACACATAGCACATCCATAACCTACAAGATGGGTAACAACTGGCTTTGACTTGCCATCTGAGTTCTGCCAGGTATCAGCTAAGAATCATGCTGCATATCCTCCGCCAAGACCTGGGCTACAAATGTCAGTGTAAGGAATGCAAAACTAAAGCCTCATGGTCTGCAAGTTGTAACTGGACTTGCCAGTATAGTACCAAGTGCCATACCTGAGTGTGTATACTAGGTTCCAACCAAACAGTCACTTATTCACATGTATGTGTAACATACTGGTAGCATCAGTACTAGGTACCCCATTCACAAACCCATGCCCGTGTTTGAGGTTGGGGGTTGGATAAACAACTATCAATTTCCAACAACATGTACACCGAGGAGTGTATAGAAAACTCCACACGTGTTTGGCTCTACACACACACCACAGGTAAGGTCTATCAACAATGAGGAGTCAGCAAACCCTAGACCAATCATAGGGCCACACATGTCAGGAAATGCAGAACTTGGTACACAACATATACTTCCAGTAAGGCCTGACTTACATCAGAGAGTTGCAAGAACACCCATGATCATGATTTGCATGCACACCTAGGCCATTGCACTCAAGTTCCACATACTTGTAGCACTACATGTGGAAGTACATGCTGCTAGGAGGTTCTACCTACAGTTTCATAAGTACGTTGGTAAATAGGGAAGCAGAAGTCTATTGGAAAGCAATTTGCTGTACCAATCTTGGAGAATGTGGGTCTGACAGGCTGACTAAATCGGAGCTGACTTCCAGTGCAACTCTTGTTGATACAAGTGTCATTCACATGACTAACCCCAATACTCACAGTGGGGCCTACAGGAATGGCCTACAATCCCTAGATAATACCATTGGATACGCATTGGCCAACTCAAAACATTTGAGAAACTGAAATCCCACTGATGGAACAAGAGAAATGATTGCCCAACGCATTACACCTTGCTATGCGTTCAACACACACGAGTCCATAAACAGCAAACACAACACATAACAGAGATATCAACACTTACTGGAGTGGTCGGGGTCCTCAAATGTCGCCACCTCTCCCACAGTGTAGGGTGCCGGTCCACCTGTAAGGCACGGAAGGAAGAAATGTGCTCAAAATCTGTGCACAGAGCAACAATTTCATAAACATATACAATGTGTAGGCTGAATAAGGAAATGGCAGCCATTCAGACATGATGATACTGCATCTGATATATCACGGCCAACTTGTACATAGCATGGGTCTCCTGTGACAGTTACACACATATCTGCACACATACATTGGCCCTAACTATCATGTGGTTGCAAACATGCCCCGTAATTGGTGACCAGAACAAAATATGGAGTGTAATCGTCTCATCATGTGCATCCAAGAGAGACATCCAAAACCTGGTTACTTGAGGACTGTATTACCAGTCTAACATGCCTTGTGGCCATGACACATTTATTACACATAGGTACAATGTACAGAGGGAGGGGCATGGACTTTTGTAAGCCCTCCTGTTGTTACATTTGATTCAACTGATGTGGCCCAGCTATGGTGATTTGCACCAACCATGGAGATGTGAACCCATGTGTATACTTTTGGACTGTCATCCATATTTGGAATGTGGCACAACTAACTCCAACAAATATTCTAAGATGTTAGCTGAGGGCACCTTACACCTTTTCACGATGTTTTCAAATCCAGATCTGACATGTATCCAAAAAGATAAAGGAACACAATAATCCCAAACATTCATAGTACTTCCGTGAACGCTTTCCTTCCACACTCACCAGACTCACATGAGACATATGTCTGAGCCACTTTGCTATTATCAATTGACTTGAAGGCAGCACTCATTTTCTGCATCATGTAGTGATTCTAAAGTCAGTCTAGCTATTGCGTCAACAAAGTTAGCCAATATGTTGGTACATCTTTACTTCTCTGTCAAAAGTGCCCTATATAGACATGATTGGCTCCTACTTTGTTTGGTTGTCTGACACAAAGGCCGCACCAATTTACTTCATGGAAAAGTATCCTGTAAGTTTGCTTAGCACGTGCTACCTGACAGCTAGCAATTGTGATCCTTACCATAGTGCATCAATTATCCCTGTATGTTTCCCCAGCATTACACACAGTCAGCAAGTTAGCTGCCAGACATAGTACAAATCCTCTTATGTCACCACAGAGCATTTAATCGTGCACATTTACATGATTAGTACTCACCAACAGTGCCACCAATCACGATTCCCAGGTGGTCCAAGAGATCCTGCTCCCTGGTGATGAGGTCAGCCCACTGGTGCTTCAGCTGGTGGTCACTCCTCTGACTGGCATACACACGCTGCAGGTGATGCAGCACCTTTCCCCACCGGATTCTGCGTGCCTCTGTTTGATACCCCTGTATCACCCTGCCCCCTGCCTCGATCATGAGTGGCAAGAAATGGCACACAAGCCATATGAACCCCCCCTAACTCTTCTTCACCCATCCTGCCAAGACGTGACCTACCAGACATAGTAGAAATGTGAAAGGGAATAGGGGGTTAAAGAAATAGAAAGGGGAAAAGGGGGAAAGTAGGGGTACAAATACAGATGAAAAGTAAACGTAACCACTAAAAGAGCCCAACTATCCCCAAACTACCACTACCCACAACAGACTCCCACAAACAACAAAAACACTAGGTAAATGGACAAATGTACACAAAGCACAGTAGTACAGTATACACCAACAATATTTATTTCACAAATTGACAATACAGATAGCACACAGGACAAAAAAGCACAAAATCTCAGGACACCACTCTCTACACAGCCACACAGTCTAGAAGAATCATAGACTGCAAAGTGAAAGTGAAAGTACACCCACTGTACATGATCTGTAAACATGATATCCTATTACATCACTTCCTGTATGAAATGTCTGCCCTTTTTCGCGTTATGCGTCATTTTTTGTCCACCAATACTGTATTTGCGTCTTTTTTTTTTACGCACAGGAGTGAAAATTAGCCTGCATCCAAATAATAGTACATGGCCTGTACAAATATCTGGATGCGGCCTAATGTTCACTCCTGTGCATATAAAAAAATGACACAAATACAGTATTGGTGGGCAAAAAATGACGCATAACACTAGGATAGTCAAAATTTCAGTGCATGAACTGGTTTTGGGCAATT